>NC_057812.1:208112072-208412072 GCF_018294505.1 Triticum aestivum
GTCAGAACGCACCCAAATTTTGCAGGCGTGCTTGTGTGTCATACTGTAGCGTGTGAAAAAAATCCCGACCTTTCATGGCTTTGTGAAAGGGAACACCTACTGAATGCATGTCACACCCCAAACCGACACCTTAGGTTTGTACTATGAGTATGTGCCGACATGGACGAAACGCACCCAACTTTTGCATGCGCGTGTCAGTGACCCCCACGGTCTCGCACGTCAGATTACGATGGAATCGGAGTACGAGCGGAAGTTGCGTCACATCGGGAGACCTTTTCTGGGTATTTCCTCGGAGAAAAACGTAGAAAATGCATCGACTGTCGAAACGCACCCCAATTTTGCAGGCGTGCTTCCGTGCCATAATGTTGCGTGTCAAAAAAACATGGCGGCGTTTCGTGGAAAAATAAAAAAAATAAACAAAAATATAAAAAGTCCCATATTGCGGACGGACTCACTTACGAAGATTAATGTGAATTATTGCTGTGACACTCCATGATTATGGAGTGTCAGAGCATAATTTATGTTAACCTCCTTAAGTGATACCGCCACACTAGAGGACTTGACATTGCAAGCAGACTACGGTATTTAAACAGGTGAATTAGCATGACAAGAAGCAATGTGGGACTAAACATTAGCATGTTCGGCGGTGGCCGCCGTCGCTATAGGTTGGGCGCGATAGGTTCGGCAGTATCGGGCCTGGGCCCAGTCGGCGAACGAATTATTTTTTCCTTTTCCATCGCTGTATACCGCCACGCACGGCGGAACCCTATCCACACCACTCGCCCCCGTACGTTGCCCCGTGCCCCCAGTAGCCCTACCACGATCGCCCTCAGGCGCGCAACAACCTCGCCGCATGTGCAGTGCCGTCCATCGCCGTCCACAGTCAACGGCGCTCGTTGGCACAGACTGCCCCACGCCCGCAGGCGCAGATCGCCGACGCTGGGCTGCCTGCTTTCGACTCCGCCATAGCCGTTGTTCGGTGGATGTCGCCCGGATTAAGGTCACGTTTCCCGCCTCGAACAATTTTTGTCGATGATATTGCGTAATCATTTGTATTAATAGGAAAAAATTAACATGCAGTATGGACATCGATGGTGTGATTCCATGTTCCATAGAGAAGTGGATAAGTCTCGTTGAAAAATTTACCACCGCTCAGCGATTTAGGTTCTACGAAACAGGCTTGGAAGAGATGTTGATCATTCCGTCAGTACAAATGAGAGATTTTTTGCTGCATTTTATGATGTTAGGTTATAACCCAAACAACAAAAAATTCATGATACAAGAACATAGTGGCAGTAAAGGCCTTATTTCACTTAGACCGGACGATGTGTTTTCAATATTTGGGTTTAAGAATGAAGGTGAGGATGTTTTTGGCATTCTTGCGACGGAAGGGAAAGAGTTAATAAAGAAAATTCCTATTCAGTACGTTCACAAAAAAATGGTCACATAATGATAGATGACTTGATTCAAAAAATTGTGAGGAATAAATCCGTCGACGATGAATTTCTTCGGATGGTTGTTCTTGTTTTGCTGGGGACCATTATTGCACCCATGTCGGTTGTCTCCATACCAAAGGAGTACTACGCGTTGGTGCATGACGTGAAGCGGATAAGCACGTTGAATTTTAACGTGTTCATTTTGCGAACTTGTTTGACGGAGATTGGTAAACTCAAGCAGGACGGCCGTGTGAGGCAATGGCCATGTGGCAACCTAGCCCTACTCTAGGTATGCTATTAATTAATGCTATTTCATATTCCTTTAATTTACGCGTTCATAACTTATTTTGTCATTTGTTTTGTAGTACTTATATTGGGAGAAGGTGCAGCCAACCACCGGCCCGAAAAATGACCCGTTGTCGTTGCAAGTTCCCCTAATAAAAAATTGGACTGAATCTAAAGCGAAGAAATGAGACAAGTACGACCTGGAAAATGGTCGTGGCCATGGATTGGTAATATTATAATGCTTATTTACTAGTACATTGATTATGCATTGAGAATGTTATGTACTCATGTTGTCATTGCATACTCACTTTGCAGATTGATGACTGCATTACGAAGGAGTATAGAATGAAAAAACTTGCAGATGAACAAGCTGAAAGCAGTAAGAAACATAGTGGCCGAAAGTCATCCGTTACGGGAAAGAAAAAAGTGGACAATGTGTCCGAGGTCCTTGCTAATCTAAAGCCTTTTATGGACCGGGTTATGAATGATATGAAGGAAATTCTAAGGAATTGTTTCGTATGCTGGAGTTATGCGCACAGGTAAAAATGTAACAACTCTGGTATGCACTTTATTAAACTCGATAAATTAATAAAAAGATATAACATGTGACTGAGCTTACTTTTGCAGAGATTGTTAGAGAAAATGAATAAAACAGATGTACGGTACAAACCGGGCACAATGGCAGAGGAGGAAGAAAATTTGTATGGATAGAATAGTGAGTCTAGGTATGAAAACAAGTATCTAAAAAAGAATTTCAGTATGATGACAAACACACACCTAATGGCCGAAATGGCAGTGGGCATTATGATTTGGATTCTGAAGAAGGGGATTCGTTCAAATTCAGTACTGGTCACTTGAGTAGCTTTAAATATGAGAAGGAGGATCCTATAGATGTCCCGGAGCAGTCAGGAAAAAAAAGAAACATCATCTCTAAAAACCGATGAAATAGAAGCTACAAGATGGCAAGTCCCTCAAAATGAGCAAGAAGTGTCACAAGCCTTGTCAGATGGTAATAGCGAGGTACAAGAGAAGAAGGAGGTGATTCCAGAGAAGCGAAAGCGGTGTGCGTCAAAGTACACAAAATCTCCTTATGTTAAAAAGACTCCGAGTAAACGTGCGAAACGTTCCGCGAAAACGAGTAAGTTAAACATGCTATGAATATATTTTTGGAAATTATGTAGTACAAATTTGTACTTTAACTTTATTGACTTGTGTTGTAGAACTGTTTAATGAAACAACCCCTCAATTTGATCATTCTGTGGACGATATGGTGCGTACCGCTGTGCAGTACGTGAAAGCGTACGAGCACTCACCAAAACATAAGAACCATGAAATATTCAACAACAGTAAAGATGATGGACTTTCTGCGGCAAGAGTTTGCCAGATACTTAGCCATGCATGGATATCCGGTGATGTATGTATTTTTATTGTCATGCTTATGTCATGCGTTAAGTATGTTGCAACCATGTTAAATTTAGTCATTTATTTCAGGTAATTGACGCTTATGCGACGTACATATCGGATTCAAGTATCGTCAAAGACAGGTATCTTGTACCCACACATAGATCTTACTGGTTATTGAACACTCGATCAAACTCAATAAGACGAGGGAAGTCGGTAGGCGATCCAGAACGTTTAGCACATGCAAATGAACCTCTCAACAGATGCATGACAAAATATTTTGCAAAATCGAAGGTACCGTTTGTATTGCAGAATTGTATTTTCATTACTATCTTATGTGAAAGCTGAGCTTACTAACAATATTTAAGTTATGAAATAGGCTTATTTTGCTTTAAATAAGAATAAAAATCATTGGATCACATGTGTTTTGCACACTAGAAAGAAAGAGTTCCAAATTCTTGATTCTTTGAGGGGGGAGAAAATATCTCTGAAGCTACCAGGAAATTCGTTGAAAATTTTGTAAGTTTCGTATTCATGTGTGTATAATTAACCATATAATTTGTTTACCGTATGTAGTCAACGTGTTCATTTTTTTGTCAGAGAGAGCAACTTGCAAGAGATATTCAAGATGCAAATGATAGTGCTATTATGTCGTTCCCGAATGTGTTGCATGGCCTATAGTCCCCTATGACATGCCTCAACAAGAAGATAGGTGAGTTACATGTAGCATGTGTTTTTGAAATACATTAATTGATTAAGTGCTATCTTACTTAACGTGCTTTCAAAATTGCACTTATGTCTTTTTAACACAGGAACTCATGTGGACTGTTTGTTCTTCGCTGTTTTCAATACTGGGACGGAGAAAAATTTATTACTGCTATTTCTCAGGTGGATACATTTTAAGTATGAAAAATTAGTGCATTATATCATATATAAGTGATGAAAATAATATTATTTTACTTTTTAGGAATCTATTGATAGTTTGAGAGAAAGAATGATAGCTGGAATTATTATGTCCCTCGAAAATAAGCTTACAGAATTTAAGAACAAAGTAATTCGACTTGCAAAGAGGAAACAAAAATAAAAATATCATACGACAATTCTACGTGATTGTTGAAATATTATTTGTTCATGACTGAGGATTGTGTGTGGATGCTTTATTTTTTTATGTGAGTTTCAAATATTTTTAGCATGTCAAGTTTATATACCCTGACAAATTTATTAAAAATACATTTTAATCATTTTTATTTTATTATTTAATTTTTAATGTATGTTCAATGAGTGTTTTCGCGGATATACGATTTGGGGTTTTTAAATACTCCGATGATATACTATGACGATCTCAGAGGTGAGCGCCGCCCGCGCCGCACGTCCGCCGCTACATGGCACACGTGGGCCGCGTCATCTGGCCAACGGGCCCGCGCCGCGCGTCGCCCCAGGGTTGCCGTTGCCGGCCCCGAGGTTGATTCTACATCGGCCCGCGTGCGCCCCTCAGCGTCCGAGGGCGGCGTCAGCCTTGGGATCGCCCTCCGCGGCGCCTACTGGATCCTCCTCGTACGTGCGCCCCTCTGCGGCCGAGGGCGGCGTCAGCCTCGGGATCGCCCTCTACGTCGGCTCCTGAATCCTCCTTGTACGCACTGCCTCTTTGCGCCCGCTGGCGCAACTCGCGGGCCAGCCGCGCCTGTTAATGTTATTTTTCAAATTAAAGCAACCGGCGGCTGTGCAGTACTATTCTTTAAGACAACCAAATAAATCGTCAATTGTAATCAGAAGTTGTTCTTTTTATTCAAACATTTCTTTGCTATGATCATCATGCCATGTTCCTGCATAGAAAAATTGTAATATACGTCAAAATTTTGTAAAGTATTAACTAAACAAGGAAAGAATGTTAATGAAATGATGTGCACATACTTTGGATTCCGAGGACAATTGTTTTTGAAATGACTTTTTTCTCTGCATAAACCGCATAGACGTACCGGAGGTTTCTCATCAAAACCTTTGGGTCTACCGTGTGTAGTCACGCCAGGTTCCTTACCACGGCCTTTGTTATTCTGCCCTTTCGGTGCTCCTTTCATATTGATTTTTTCTGGATCACCAACAAAAACATGATTTTGATTCGGCACAAAAACATCATCATGTGCAACTCTATGCTGTCTCACATAATCTTCCTCCTCAACATCCTTATTTGCTATCACATCCTTCAGAGCAGCCTTCAGTTTATCAAATAGAAATGGTTTATGACATGCCGCATGATTTGCTTTCGCAGACAAAATAGTCAACGCACTGTACTTAGTTCTCTCCTCAGTACCTGCCCATCCCCATGCGAAGAGATTGCTATTGTGTTTCACGAGCAGTCCACCTCTAGCACTCTTGCTGAATCTTCGCAGCACTAAGCACCTAGGTAAGTCCTGCACGTTCAACCTGTCTAAAACATAAAGAACATGTGTGCATGGAAGACCTTTACGTTTCATACTATCACAACTGCACTTCATTGTTTCTTCTGAATTACTAGGTGTATAGTCCACTTTGAATCTCAGTTGCCTGTTATTTTTCCATGCCACTATGAATCTCCTACTGACAGCTCCACTCAGTCTATCTATGATCTCAAGATCCGCTGCCTTCTTCATTTCTTTCTGCAAGAGGTAAAAGTTCACCGCAGTGAAGTCACGGGCAGCGGCTTTTTCAATGCATTTGAACTCGTCGAGTACTGGTACAGGGAGTGTCTGTGTGGACATGCAGTCATCGCGTGACTCGTTCTCACGGAGCCGAACAATGCAGTTCTCATAATGCACAACCATATCAACAATTGTCATGCCAGAGTCAAGATGCATATGAAGGCAAGAGTTCAGACTCTCGCTCCTCTGGTTACTTCACATACCAAGGAAGAACCCACCGGTGAGATATGACGCAGCCCAAAGCCTTTTCTTCCGGTACATCCTACACAACCATGTTTCAGTTTTCTCCGACTCCCATTTAGCTCTAAAAGCTACCCATCTCGCCTCAAACTCATCATGTGTAGTGGCATAATAAATAAGAGACCTGAACTCCTTAAGGGACTTGTGGTGGAGGTGTTTCTGCATGTTTTTCTCAATATGCCACGAACAAAGTCGATGCCACACGTTAGTAAGGACCTTCCTGACGGCCCTTATCATGGTTGCGTCTCCGTCAGTAATTACAGACCTCGGCTTCTTCTGACAATGAGCTCTTAAGAAGGTATGCAACACCTAAACGTATGTATCCTCCGTCTCATCTGACACAACTGCATAACCGAACACAGTGGTGCAACGATGATTGTTTAGACCAACAAAAGGTATGAATGGCATTCCGTACCTATTCATCTTGTAAGTGCTGTCGAAGACGATTACATCACCAAAGTCAAGGTAATCCCGATGTGACTGAGAATCACACCAGAACATGTTCTTCAGCTTTCCTTCTGCGTCAACAGTGTGCTCAAAGAAAAAGTCTGGATCCCTTGTCTTTCTCGTCATCATGATACCAATCGCAGTGTCCGCATCACCCTTTGCTAGCAACTTCATTTTCTCCCTATAACACATGTTATAAAGCTTCCTCCTCCCGAAACCAGCTAGTGCATATGATCCATACCTACTAACGAAGTTGTCATAAATCCAATGTTTTTTGAGCCCAGCATTTGCCATTGCTAAGATCTCGAGCTTCTGGTATTCCTTTATCTGATTATGAGATCGAAGATATATAACTTCATCTGGTCTAGCAAGAGTGTGACTATGATCATCGCTGAAACTGCTGACATACCAAATGGAGCGCTCTCTGTCAACCTTCATAGTTAGATGGGCCTCGCAATAGCACCGAGTCTCCGCTCTCAGCCTGCGCTTCTTCCCTTCCATGGTACACAACTTGGCCTGTCGTTTCCCAGACCTTGAACAGAGAAACCTCCTCAACCGCCTACGTGCGTCGATACCCTTACTATATTTCAAGTTGTCCTTCCTAATGCTGAAGCCACGCTTTTTCGCATAGTCGTTATAGAAATCATATGCCTCCTCGTCTGTCCTGAACGTCGTGGACATCACCGTCCAATGCCTGTCCAGTGATTCTTGCTGGTATTCATCGTACCCAGTATCAAAATTGCACTCATCACCATCGGCATCATCATTGTTTTCGCACGCGTCACCATCCTCTTCCTGAAAAATAATACAAACAACCGTATATGTCAGTAAATAGTTGTATAAGGTCTATCATATGTATTCACTTTCCACTACTTACTTTGCTCGAGCTGTCATTATAAGATGCATCGATATCGTTTTTGTCATTGGCATCCACGAAAAAATTCCACTAATAGTACCCTTCCACTTCCATCTGCGCAAATTGTAAATATGATATGTAAGACTTGATGCGTATTTAATTTCACTTTAAACTAACCTACATAAATCTAAACCTACATGGCTTCCGCTTTCAGCATATGAATCATCTACATCCATATCCTCATTGTCATCATCCCCTCCTATCTGTGCACAGTCAAACATGTTATTGTCATCGCGGATGCTTGTATTTAATATGGTTGAAAACATGCAGACCACTTACATTGCCACTGTAAGACTCATCCAAACTCATATAATTTTCGCCGTCATGTTCGTCTTCATCCAATGACAATGATCCGTCGTCGCTACCGCTATCATTACCGTCATATCCTATTTCAGCCTCAATCTATACATGTTCATATATAATCAAATATACATTCAAACATCACGTAACATCTTCTCAATTAAAATCCGTTCTTAAATTACTATGCCAGCGCCTCGCGTACCTCGTTGCCTTCGTCAGACATGAGGCGGTTGTCACCGGATACGAGCTGCCGGCGATGGAGGCGTCTGCCCGACTGAGGCGGTTGTCGGCGTAGCGCACAACGCGTACGTTTTTTTCGTCGGCCATGTACTGCCGGAGATGGCGGCGGCGGCGGCGGCGCGAGCGGAGGCGAGTGAGGCGTTTTGAAAATAGGGTTCGCCGATCGTTTTTTTAATCACTCGGGCGTGCATGCGGATGTGGGCGCGTACGGGCGGGCGTACGCGACAGTGCCGTACGGCGACGCAGGCGCGCCTACGGCGGGCAGGTATTATTATACGGCGTGTGAAAATGACTGCCCCTACCCTTTATACGTCTTGGGAGGTGTTGTACCGAAGACCACCTCTTTTCTCTAAACCCCGCCGAGTGTAGATGGAGCGCGACACAGGCTGAGGTGAGCGGCGGCGGCCGAATGCCAGGCACAAATGCACGACCACCTGGCCGCCCTCCTCCGCGGCGGCGGCGGCGGCCGTCACCCGCGCGCAGTCCACGGCGCCGCCGCGAAGCTCGGCTGCCTCGCCTCCATCTACCTCTGCAACAACCTCCTCCTCTCCTACATCAGCGGCAGCCTCCACGCGGAAGCACGCCACCTGTTCGACGAAATGCCCCAGCGCAACGTCGTCTCCTGGTCAGTCCTCGTCTCCGGCGCCTCTCGCCTCGGCGACCTCCGGGAGGCCTTTCTTCTCTTCTCCGACATGCTTCGTAGCGGGGAGCGCGGAAGCTGCGACCGCCCCAACTCGTTCGTGCTGGGCGCTCTGGTCGCCGGGTGCGCCCGTGCCAAAGACACCGTCGCGGGCTCGCAAGCGCATGCCTCCGCTCTCAAGTTTGGTGTGGCCGAGGACGAGAGCGTTGCGGGGGCGCTGGTGGATATGTACTCCAAGTGCGGGCGCGTGGACTCGTCGTGGCGGGCGTTTGCGCTCTCGCCGCAGAGGTGCGTCGCCAGCTGGACGAGCATAATCAGCTGCCTTGTCAACCAGGGATGTTCAGAGCACCGTGATGCAGCAATTGCCTTGCTAAAGAGGATGCTGCTCTTGAAGGTTTGGCCAACAAACGCAACGTTTTCTTGCATCCTCAAGGTATTTGATGCACCCGAGTTGCTCCCTGGTGGGAAGCAAATCCACGGCTGCTTATTGAAGATGGGAACTGATGTTGATCCTGCTTTAGGAACCGCCCTTATAGCGATGTATGGTAGATGTGGTGGAGTGAATGAGATGGCTAGGTTGTCTTGCCGGATAAGGCATGATGCCTTCTCCAGGACTTCACTTCTTGTAGCTTTTGCACGGAATGGATGCAACATGGAGGCAGTTTGGAACTTTCGTGAGATGGTCATGGAAAATATGGCGATTGATCAGTCAGCTGTAACTAGCCTACTGCAGGTTTGTTCATCATTGGGACAGCTGAGAATGGCCAAGGAGGTCCACTGCTATGCTCTGAAGACTTTCTTTAAGCTGGATACATTACTGCTCAATGCAACCATCACTGTTTATGGAAGATGTGGGGATGTCATGAGTGCAGAGATTATATTTGATCGTTTGGAAAACAAAGACATTATATCATGGACGGCATTATTAACTTGCTACACACAAAATGATCTTGCTCTGGAGACACTCTTGCTCTTCAGGGAAATGCTTCGGAAAGGCTTAGGATCTCCCGTCTTTTGCATTACCAGTGTGCTAAGGGCCTGTTCTAGCACCACAAATTATGCTGTTGGGTGGCAAATTCACTCGAGGGCGGTGAAGTTAGGAATTGATGATGCCAATTCAGTTGAGAATGCCCTTTTGACTATGTACGCCAAGTGCGGAAGTGTTCATATTGCACTGAAGATTTTCAATTCAATGAGAAGTAGAGGCATTATCTCGTGGAATGCACTAATCACAAGTTTTTCACAGCATGGAAATGAGGTGGCAGCCATTCAGCTATTTGATCTGATGCAAGAAGAAGCAGTTTATCCAGATGATTACACTTTTGTCGGGTTGTTATCATCTTGCAGCCGAATGGGCCTAGTTGCTGAGGGTTGTGAGTATTTCAAACTGATGAACACCAAGTACAGTGTGAAGCCTAAGATGGAGCACTACACATGCATGGTTGATCTTTTTGCCCGCGCTGGAAGATTTTCTGATGCACTTGAGTTTATTGATGCTATGCCTTGTCATCCGGACCAACTCGTGTGGGAAGCTTTGCTAGCTTCATGTAGGACTCATGGTAATGTGGAGTTGGGAAGGCTGGCAGCAAAGAAGATTCTTGAAATAAGACCAGATGATCCTTCACCATACATTACATTATCCAGCATTCATGCTTCAATTGACATGTGGGAAGAGAAGGCTTGGAATCGTACTGTGTTTGATGTCCAGCGAGTAAGAAAAGATGTGGGAAGTAGTTGGGTTGCTGGAGAAGAATTTTCAGATAATACATGCGATGTATTACAAGTTGGAATAACGTAAGATTGGTGATGCGTTGATGTGTCGTTTTCTACACATCAGGTGGAGTTACACTTGATAGTTGTATTGAGGCATAATGGACTCAGCCGTGTGAGATTGACTGACTGCTTGTCGCGGTTGTCATGTCTGGGAATTGAGCCCAATGTCATATCTCCACTAGAAAGATGACTTGGTACGAAGGACAAGATTATTATCCTTTATATGCCTAGGACTTGGTTGCAATATCTTAAGGTGAGATACTCTGTTACTAACAATGTTGTAAACTGCAAACAGAGTTCTTACCACTATGTACAATTCTTGTATATTGTCAGGTGAGTTTTGATGTTATTGGAAATTTAGAGGTGTAAACCCATTATTGGAAGCAAATGCAATGCCAGGCATCAATACCCTTTTTTGCATTCAACCTCTAATGGAAGGTCAGTATGAACATTGCCCAGCTCTTCTTACATATGCTCTCTGATTTGTAAATTAAGTTGTAATATGCTATTTTTGAACATATATGCAGCAAAGAAGACACAATGCTAATGTCAGGTTAACTGCAACATCAACAATCTGTATACCAGGATCTCGTATGTGCTTACTATTCAGTATTCACAATTCAAAACACTGGAGCTTCACTACTGAATATATGTCAGTATGTGATGATGCGTGCGATCTTGTTGAGCTTAGGGATGCAAAGTGGCGTCCCACGTCAGCCCGCTTCCTTAAGTTGATAAAAAAAGAATAAGGCTGGCCCCTATTTGCTGTAATCAGTACATTTTATACTGGCAGCTTAGTTTAGTGGGCCTTAGCACGATGCCACTTTGCATCCCTAGTTGAGCTTGTAATGTAAGTAACTTATTAGTCAACTGCGAATTCTGCTAGTCATATTGATCCTTGATTGATCTCTTTTGAGGTAATTTATCCATGACTGGGCTACCACTAACTAGATATAATCATATTTCCCAGGTAGCCAAAATACAAGATGGGTGGAACAGTCAACAGAAGAACTGTAGAGCAACTATTTTTCGAGTACTTGGATCTCATGAAGTTATCTGACTTCAGTTTACATTATACCAGTACCAATTCTTACATGGAAAACTAGTTGGAACTTATGTGCTCTATGTATATAGTGTTATTATTTGCATATCACTTCTCCTCTCCAAACGGTACATTTGAATGCGCTTTATTTGTCACACCAAAAAATGAATTGAATTATAGTAGTGTAGTGCATGCTTTCTAACATTAGTTGGTGTTACATCTGAACTGTTTGGGAGTTTTGCAATCCTAGAGCGTGCTGCAATGACGCCCCATGCTGTTAGTCCTCTTCGACTTCATGAAAAGGAAGTGGAACAACCTTCACAGCTCTGAACTTCCCTGCATTGTTTAGGTGTTCGTTCTCCAGCCTGACATAGAAGTTTTTCGTAATGTTCTTTTAGTGTAAATTCAGGCTTGTATATCCCTCACAATGAAAAATTTAAGACTTAGGATTCACTGGCAAAAACTTTACCTGTAGAAGTTCCAAAGGCCCCGTCGAATCACCTCAAGAGCTGCCAAAAAGAACAGAGTTACTCTAGAATCCAGGCTTCCAATGTTAGGGTGGATGACAGTTTGAAGCCAAGCAAGCCTCAAAAGAAGGTTCAAACCCTGTAAAATGTCAGGCTCTCTGTAAGTATATGCAATCTTCGCTCGCAATTTTTCGATGCAAACCTTAATTATTTTAGAGAACATACCATGGATATGAAATAAACGTATTTTTGTTTAAGTATCAGATCGTTACGAAGCCAAGGGTTTTTGGAGTTAAACTGTAGAAGACCCCAGTCCTTGACAAAGTCCCAGTACAGTTGGTAGATAGTGGCGACACTTGACACGATGACGACAAGTGACAGCCATCCAGCACTGTTATCATTCTCATATGCCACTTTTGTTCCTGCAGCAAGCATTGCTGACACGTACTTCCCAAGGTTGACAATGTGGTTTATGTCCCCTTCGTCAAACCACCTCCTTGCACACTGTCAGGACAACCGTAATGATAAGAAAGAGCATTAGTACCTATAAGAAGTCTGAAGAACAGACATTATGATGTGGTAAGTGATGCTCAATCTTGTATACCTGCATGGCTCTCCAGTAGTAGGGCAGGAAGGATACTGCATAAGCCAAATCTCTAAAATGTTTCACTCTTGTGCAGTATCCATAGTCTTGTGTCTTATAGCTGCTGGTTATGTAATAACATGCCAGGTATTCCAGGGTCCTAAGCAGCGGTACCTATTTTCCAGCAAATCATTACTTTATTAGTCATTCCAAATTAAACACCATCATTGCTTCTTTACGCGCTACACTGTAGTAATATGTACTCCCTGCATTCACTATTATAAGATGTTCTAACTTTCTTCTGAATTGGATGTATATAGACGCATTTTAGTGTGTTTGTTCACTCATTTCAGTCCGTATGTAGTCCATATTGAAATATCCAAAAACATCTTATAATAGTGAACGGAGGGAGTAGTAAATATTAACTCAAATAAACATTCATGTTGACAAAAGAAATTATTGATGCTGATCAGTTCATGTTGAAAATGGACCCTACTGAGCATTTTGGTTTAAGCTAGCATAGCTGAACTTGACAAACATTTAGCTTCTATTATTCGATTACCTGGCTACAAAGCTGATCAGCCATGAAGAAATCAACCATGACAACCTGCATATAAACATGAATTTAGCTTTTTCTTGTATGGAGTTTGATAGGATTCCGTCCACTCATTTAAAAAAAATGCTCTTAAGCTATAGCAAAGTACCTTGTAAAAGGGGGTTAGAATGATGTTTCTGATCGCTATTAGGAAGTGACAACGACTTGATCGGTAAAGGATTTTGAAAGGGCAGACCAATACTAATAAGAACACCTGAATAAGTAGAAGCATCAGCCTCTTATGGTTATAGCAACATTGACAATAAACATTACATATGTAACGTTAAATATAGCATACCAGAAGAAGGCACCCTGGGATTGCTTGGACTGTACTTGAAGAATACCCTTTGACAATGAGTATCAGGTGTGCAAACATGACACCAACAACAATCGTCATAGAGGTAGTGCATATCAAGAACACATCACGATACTTGAGCTCTTTCGTAGGTGCAAATTCGAATATGAATGCGTAGTTTATGCGTGTCTTTCTCCACATGAAGATGTTGCATCCATAGAGGAAGAGATGCAGGAAGAAGAGGCTGAACATGCTGCAGATCGGGATCGTTTAATATCAGTACTGGATCATTGAGTTTTAGCACCTTTTGTTTCTTAAGAGTATAGTAGCAATTGAACTGACATGTTGGGTGCTTACCTAAGGACAGGGTAGGATGTTGACATGTAGACCTTGTTTGACTGCTGAGTGTACATCCCAGCTATGTGCGCCATGATACAGTAGCCGATAAATAATGCTACAAAGGCACCAGTGAATAGTCCTGAAAATTTGACAGTAGTGCATAAGGAATCTGAAATGATCTTGATGATGGAATTGGAACAGAATGCAAAGCTTATAAACAACTATTACCTATGAAAAATGTGGTAGCATGTGATTCTTCTTTCTGATTTGGCTTCAGATACTTCATTGCTTTCCTTTTGTCACCACTTGCGAAATGTCTCACAAACAGCTCCTCGACATCGTCCATTAGCCTGATTGCCTATTAAGAGGAAGTTTTCAGTCAGAACTCGGAACCTTTGGAGTTCTATTAGAATTACATACTTCAGATCTTCTCAAGGCCACTGTATTGTTGAAAAATACCTTGTCAGAGCTATTAAAGTAGGAGCTCTCCACTACTTTCAGGTAAATTGTCTGCACTTCCTTTGCTGTAACCTGCAACACGAAAAAATGTTTTGTTCTTTCAGCGTTGCTTATATGTGATAACTTTCAGGCAATGCAATAAGGAGAGAGGCATTGGCAGGAACCTTGTCAAATTTCTTCAAAATCTTCACAAAAGCCAGCATGTTCAAGCTCCTGCAACAAGAGTGCTTTCCCCGTCAGTACCCACTCGGTGCACAAAGCAGAACAACATACCATGTCATCAGCTACACCTACCGATACGTCTTGAGGTACCCCAAGCCCTTGTATAGCTCAACCAGGGCTCCTCTGATCATCTTCTCTGCCTGGTGCACTTTTTTCTTGTTGATGCTCAACTTCTCACTGCCATCACCACCATTCCCCCCAGTCTTCCTTGACTGGCTTAGCATGTCATCGAACAGAAGTTCACGGATGGCAAACACGGTCCTCGATGGCGTGGTGACTGGAATGTTGATCCTCACGCTCCTGCCCTGGCAAGTGACCGCCCTCCCCGAGTATGTCCTCAGCTTGTTGGCAGCTTCTTCTCTCGGCTTCTCAATCCTTCCCGAGTCACCCAGACCTTCGGAGATGGAAAGATGGTCCTCCCCTTCATCAGTGTTCTTTGCCGTAGCATCGTCGGCGAGCTTTTCTTGACTTTCGTGTTCTTGCTCTGTAATGCCCCTGAGGGATTGATCTCCTGCAATTTTGGTGGCAAGCCACAAATCAATTTCTACGCGACCTCAAAGCTCGAAGAACTCACTCATGGGGTGTATATGTGATGGGGAATGGGTGTCATCCACTCATCCTTTTGTGGAACGAGTTGGTATGACACCATTCAATTCCTCGTATGCTAAATTGCTAATAGAAGACTAACAATGAATAACTAGCACCTGGCTGATGAAGAAGCATCTCAGCATGAAACTAAATATGCCTTTCAATTGCACGCCAAACCCAACTACTGGACTAATTTGGATACTCCAACCAGGATTGCCTCGTCCAATTCTCCCTTCCAATTGAATAAGACTACTGGACTAGTAGCCTTATTTATGCATGTTTCAAGATCAGCTAGACAGCAGCAGCTGGCCTAATAATCAGCTTTTACCCTCAACTGGCTTAATTAACAAGCATATCTAGGACATATAGTGGCATGCATTTATGTATGTATGTAGTATGTACACTCACCATGCAGGATAGAACAAGACACGGACGGGTCCTCCGGGTCGGCGCTCCCCGCCGCCGATGAGCCCCCGCGACGCCGCGCCTCAGTGACGGCGGCCTTGAGCTCGACGAGGATCTGCAGCTGCCGCCTGAGGCACACCCCGCGCTCCAGGAACTCCCCCTCCTTCCTCTCGTAGAATCGGTTCACCTTGTTCAGCTGCTCGTCCAGCCTCTGGAAGAAGGCCCTCGCCGCCTCCGCCTCGGCGCCGGCAAACCCTGCCGCGTCCAGAACCTCCGTCTCGTACACCTCTCCGGCCACCGCGCCGTGGTTGCCGCTGCTCGCCAGCTTTCTGTGCACCTGCATTGCTCACGTACAAACGGAACATACGAACCTCATCTCAGTCGACCATCTCACCTGGAAAATAGTTTGCACGAGGCTGCACATGTGCGCTGCATACCTGTATGGCGCCGTGCTCCTTGTGGTGGCCATGGGGGTTGAGGAACGGGAGCCTCATCACCCAGTGGCTGGCAGCCACGGGCGCTTGGCACTGCGCCGGCCGTGGCGCCGCCTCGGCTCCTGCGGCGGCCTGCAGCTTCTTGATGTCCTTCTTGAGCAGCCAGTAGTCGACGAAGGCCTCCTTCCACTCTGGCACGAGCTGGCCCTCGAACTGCTTGGAGAACTTCACCATTGGCGGCCTCAGGGCGGAGCAGTGCAGCTCGCCGCAGCTGTGGTGGTGGCACCGGTGTGCAGGTGTCTCAAAGGAAGCCATGGGGTAAGGCGTACTTATATGAGCCGCATGCGACTGTGGGTTAGCAGCGTCCATTGGAGGGGAATTTGGAACTAGAATCTATGAGAGGGAGGGCTGAAGGAGACTGGGGAATTAGCTGTTGCTCATGTGGGGGTTTATGCTAGCTAGCTCCTGTCAATTGGTGATCACCAGTTGGGCGTAGTGTGTGTTGGTGCCTTGGGTTGGGTTGGGTTGGATGGATTCTCGCCGTCTCTGTTAGCTCCCCAGTTGAGAGAGGGGAGGGATGGTGGGAGGGACCTGTTTTATAGGATGGATGGATGGGGGGTCACTCACTCCATTGGACCAGCGACGACGATGGTGGAGGCTGTTAGGGTCGTGCATGGCTCTAGTGCAAAGAAATGTGTCCCGCAGAGGATGAAGAAATGGGCCCACGGGAAAAAGAGCTTGCACATGCCACTCGGTTCACTGGCCATTTCAGTGCCTCTTTTAATTCGCAGAATTCTGAAAACATAGGAATCCTGATACATTATTTTGGTTTGTTTGATTGCATCACAGGAAAAACAAAGTATTCCTTTTCTCGAAAAAAGTATTATTTTCAAGAGATTTGAGTGGATGCTATTTTTTATGGAATGTCGTATAATATAAAGGAATCCTTCTGCAAAATTCCTATATGATTCAATCCTATGAATCAAACAACCATTGTAGGAAAAATTTCTAAGGTTTATAACCATCCAAAATTTCTTCAAAAATCCTTTGAATCAAATTGCATGTGGTTGTGATCTTTTTTTTACAGGAAATAGTTCAACTACAGTGCAAAAATTTCTTACCTTCAAACGTGCAGGGGTCCCCTTATTTTCAGCTCATTGGATGACTTACGGACCCAGAATGCCATAAGCTGAAAAGAGGCATAGATTATGCACAACTGCGGAATTAAGCCCCTCTATTGACTTTGCCGTCAATGTGATAAAAATTTACCCACCAGCTGTCATCTCCTATATCCTGAGAGCCAAGGCCCTTGCACAAATCTGTTGCCTCTTCTACTTTTAGGCCGTCGAGGTAGACCTTATAGGTTGGCTATTATTCACTGCAGAGTAATTTCAGCTAGTGACAACTGGGACTATTACACATTTACACTCTTCTACTTCTACCATGACTCGTTAGATATTCTTGTATGTTCTTGGACTCTTGCTGGAAGCTGGATCCTACCCTTCTTAATCACTCCTATAGCCGAATTTGCATGGACTCCATCGTGTTGGACTCTCTTAGGGCAACTCTAACAGAATGGCAGAATATGGATCATCAAAATCGTTGTGGAGGCTATCGCTAAAAATTATGTAAGCTCTCCATAGCTCACGCGCAAAATCATAATCGCTATAAAAGTGTCACCATATTTTCCTGCGTCTGGGACCCGTTTGTCATTGGGTAACTCTTTCATTGCAGTAGCTTCTATGTAGTAGATTCGAACTTGCTTTCAAGAAGTGAAACTGACCGAGATACATGATTGGGAAATCAGTAAGTTTGCAGTTGAGAAGGTTGGTGATAGCAGCCATTCGTCGCCGTCTAAGGCCATAGCCACCACCCCACTTTTGGCGAAGTTGATTTTTAAACTAGGCACGACTTAGAAACAGAAGAGGATAATCTTGATTGTGGCGATGCTCTGTTTGTCTGGCTCGAACAGAAGCAAATTGTGGTCGGTGCATTGAAGTTTGAAGGTGAGAAACTCCCCCTGGTATTAAGGTACTAAATTTGTTGTAAACAGTAATAGATTTGGGAGTACTATATATGTAACATAAATTTTCTTTCCTTTGTTGTTTTTCTGTGTGTGCAGCAAATTTGGGTGTCAAATTTATGCCACGTTTTATACATGTTGTGCGAATCTTATCTATCTTTGTTGAACATTTATAACTATTAGAAGTGCTATTATGATTTTAATGGACTAGTACACACCTCATGTGACTATTGCTTATAACATGCCATCGTACAATTAGGTATCCGGCTTCTACATTTCCTGATAAGTTAGAACTTCATCAAACACCCCACAGTGCCCTGTTTGGAAAGAAGTTAGAAGACGGCTATTTCAATATAATTATTTGGAACATTGTTCAAGTCCACACCAAATTATTTTATAAATGAAATCTTTTCCACATCATATGTGAGCACAAAATGTTTGTGAAGTGACTGACATTGCAAAGTTTTATCCAAAATAAAATCTGATTAATCGGTAACCCAGCTAAACAATTCATACTTAATACGCTTAATTTAGTCTGTGATATTCGTCCGTATTTGTTGACTGTTAAGTCTGCCATTTTTTCTCCATAATGGAAGATTCTATTGATCTTATCACATCAGTCAAATGCATACGTTTTTTTCTTGATATATGCAGGTTATTCCTGGGCATGGGCCATGCTAATCTTGTTTGTCTCATTCCAGTTTTATCAGATTTCCGAGAAGGGACTCAAATGCACAGCTCAGCTGTCAGGATGTCCTCTCCTAAGATGCACCCTAAGCGGATTATAAAATTAAACACAGAGCTTTGCTTTTAGTTGAAAATGAAGGGTCGGAATCCTTTTTAATAAATTATGAACAATGGAATTTTAAAGTGTATCCCAGAAAGAAGATGATAACTCTGCTTTGCAACTTTAAAATGATATCCTGCTATTTAGACAAAGCCGTTTAGTAGGATGGTCGTCAGAGAGTGGACAGCAAAAGCAAAATCCTTGGTGTTAATTAAGAAACAACTGCTTCTAATTTCTCGAACAGAAGATTGTGTCTATCTCTCCTGGAATTTCTCTGATATACCTTTAATATCTTTATATATCTTGTCCATGATCAGCTGCTTTTTTCTACCTAGATACTGAAGCAAATGACAAATTTGGTAAGCAGCCAAATATTAGGCAGACCATAATTTTTTCCGATCAGGATATGTTTCACCGCAAATGAACGTGTGAAGAACATATGAGTATATAAGATCCGCGTGGTTCATGTTTTACAGATTCAGCTTGTTTACTTACTTGGATTGCAGTTTGGAACAATAATGCTAAGAGTAAGTGGTTGGCAATGTAACTTTTGGTAGGTAAAATGTATAGATAAAGGATGTTTCGAGAAAGCGCTTAATAAAGGATGTTTGAAAAAAGCTTTTGGACTAGTCATCTTAACTGAGAGCAATTTTGAGTGCCCTATAGGCCTTAGGACTAGGATGGCTTAATCCTGTCAGCATCAAGATGTCATTTAAAAGGAACACAGTGCAAATCTTAGGGTCCATAGACCACACGGAGAGAGGGAGAGCCCTTTCAACTTTTCGGCAGGGTGACTTTTCACCTGGGGGAATATGTGATTGGATATTCTCATGCACCAGGAAGGGCTGCCCTCACAACCAATAGAGGGTTTCCTCAATGGTTAGCAAGGTGGTCATCATGAAAGCCATCCTGCATTGACAAATATATCCGAATTGCAATCTCTAAAGAGGTCTAGCTTGGTGTGAGTTTGCTACTTACCAAGTTTTTCTGCTCGATTTATTTCAAGGAAAAATAACACTGACTTGAAAGCGGTTGTTGGGTATAATAAGGGAATTGCATTTCTAGCGGTACAGTTCCACCTTAGAACATCAGGAACAAAACTCCATCCTTGCTCTTCAAGTTGGATATCCGGAAGGCCTTTGACTCGGTACGATGGGAGTACATCCTTGACCTACTCCGTCGGTTGGGATTTCCGGACCGCTTTCGGGATTGGGTGGCAGCCCTCTTATGCACGTCCTCTTCGCGCGTCCTCCTCAATGGTATTGCCGGGGCCGCCATCTGCCATGGTCGAGGGCTCAGACAAGGGGACCCCCTTTCACCCCTACTCTTTGTCCTCGCGATCGACCCCTTGCAGCAGCTTCTCGACATTGCCACAAGTCACAACCTGCTGCAGAAAATCCGAGGGCGTGGATCTACTGTTCGTACCTCCCTGTATGCCGACGATGCAGCGATCTTCATCTCCCCCTCACGGGAAGACGTGGCCAACCTTGCGGCCATCCTTAGTGCCTTTGGAGGGGTCACCGGTCTGTCCACCAACTTTCAGAAGAGCTCTGTTGTCGCAATTCGCTGTGGCAACCTAAACCTTGACGACATACTCCACAGTCTGCCTGCCTCGCGAACTTCTTTCCCATTGAAGTACCTGGGACTCCCATTATCCATCTGGCAGCTGAAAAGGGTGGACTTCCAACACCTTGAGGACAAGGTGGCTGCGAGGCTTCCTCCATGGCAAGGGAGAAACATCACCACAATAGGCCGGGCGGCCTTGGTCAAATCGGTCCTCACTTCACAAGTCGTCTACCACATCACATCCCTGAACATTCCCGCCGGCGTGCTACACAATGTCAATAGAATTGAGCGTGCTTTCCTGTGGTCAGCTCAGAGTCAAACTTCAGGTGCAAAATGCAAGGTCAACTGGGAGACTGTTTGCCGCCCTACGCATCTCGGCGGGCTTGGAGTGCTGCAATTGGGGAAATTTGCAAGAGCTCTAAGGTTGAGATGGCCGTGGGTGGAGTGGAAGGACCCGACTAGACTATGGGTGGGATTAGGAAACCCGTGCTCTGAGGTGGATATGGACCTCTTCTACGCCTCCACCGTCATTACCGTGGGAAATGGAGGGAAGACGCCCTTCTGGGAGGCACCATGGTTGAGAGGGAAAAAACCTAAGGATATCGCCCCCTCATCTTCACAGCCTCCAAGCGAAGGAAGTGGGTGGTGAGGGATGCTCTGCGAGACAATGCTTGGGTGCACAAGATCGATCCTTCCATCAACCTAACGATCAACCACATTGTGGAGTTTGTGGACCTTTGGGTCCGCTTGGAGCAATTCCAGCTTTCACCGGACATTGATGACGACATATCCTGGAAATTTGAGGCCAACGGTGAGTATTCGGCGGCCTCTGCTTATAGGATCCAGTTCTTGGGCTCCACGACGACAACCATGAACAAGACTATTTGGAAGGTTTGGGCACCTCCCAAGGTCAAGTTCTTCTCTTGGCTAGCGATTCAAAACAGGATATGGACGGCGGATAGATTGGAGAAGCGAGGTTGGGAGAATTGCGGTCTATGCACCCTCTACAGAAGGGCAAACGAGACGTCCGCGCACCTCTTCTTTCGGTGCAGATTCACCTTGCGCGTATGGAGATTGGTAAAGAAGTGGCTTGGCCTAGGGGCTCTCGAGATCCATCAATGGCAGGCGGAGCGCAGCATCAAACATTGGTGGACAAACATGTCGAAGCCCAATACGGCGAACCGGAAGGCCATGGCTTCACTTGCTATGCTTGTCGGTTGGGTCATCTGGAATGAGAGGAACGCTAGAGTTTTTAGGAAGAAATCAACGCCCCCCTTCTACATTCTAAAACTAATCCAAGATGAAGCCAAACTTTGGGTCACGGCAGGAGCTAGGCACCTGAGCATTATCATGCCGCGAGAGTAGTTGTTATTTTCCCTTTTATTGACGGACGGGCTATGTTGTGGAGCCACTAATTTGTACTCTAAAACTCTCCTCCTTTATTAATGAATGAGGCAAGTCTTTTGCCTCTGTTTCAAAAAAAAAAAGGATAATTTTCTCGGAAAAAGTTTTCTAAGAAGGTTTCTAAGATAGTGGAATATGTTCCACCATAGAAAACAAACTCTCAATTATGGCCCAAACAGCCCAAATTATTATTCTATCATTTGTGGAGCGTAAGCAGTGTGTATACATGTAGATAACATGCATATGTTTAGAAGGTGTTTGCTGCTGTGAATACTTGTGGATAACCCGCGGTGGGTCAGAAATACTTTCTCATTTGTTTTCAAAAAGAGAAATACTTTCTCATAAAGAACATCATTTATACATAACTATATTGACTAACATAGTGCGTCTGTGCTCACCAAGATATGATCTCTTCTTTATTTCACAACCCTAGTATCCATGTTTCAAATACTATATAACTAAATAGGTGATCTCCAATAACTTATTTTCATTCTGTTAAAACATGAAAACACGCAAGGGAAAAGCCCAAGTCGTTTCCTTTCTTTTATGCTACTCTATATTCAACAAAAATATAACTATACAATAATCAAATACAATAAATCACATATATTTTCAGTTTCAGTTATCATATTAGTGATCTAAATATCCATGTTTCTTTCAACTAAATCTCATCGAAATATATTGTAACGAATTCCGATAGCATCGCGTAGGGTATCATCTAGCATTGTTGGTAACAAGATTGTATGTTTGAGGCCAAGGTTAGGCAAAGAGCTTTAGCAATCACTTCAAAAGGAGTCGGACACCCGCTTCCGACGCCAGGTGGGAGAGGGGGTAAACCACTATTCGTACCAACCTATCAGCGCTCGGCACCTCGGATGTGGTTTATCGTGAAAAGTGACTTCTTTTCTAGTAGAATGATGACAAAGCCTTTTTCTCCACACCTCAGTAAATTTAATGATAGAAAATTTCGGGGATTTCAGATAGTGATTTCAACCATGTTTTGTTAGTGAGCGAAAGTCACAATCACATGCACCGTATGTCACCTGGTTGTGAGCTTGTGATGGAAGGTATATAACGATAACAACAGAGCATTATTACCCTGGAGCTGTTTTATCAAAGGATTCATAACAACCAAAAGGCTTGGGTAAAGAAGTCTAGATAATATAAAATGGGATGACACTGCATCCCCTGAGACAGATTTGAGTGACATGATCCAATCAGTCTCTTGAGCCATCTAGTGCAATGCAATCCTGATTTGTGCTATTGCTGGTCCGAGTCTTATGGCATTTTCTTTTCTTCCTCTCCCCCACTATCAGTGCAAAAGAACATATCATAGATATGGTTGCTATCTCCTCTTTATACCCTGAAGATACTCTTGTCTACGGCAGGTGCAAGTCTACTTTCTGTGCAGCAATTTCTTGTCCCTCTGATGAAGATCGGAGGGCTAGAAAGTATATGTCTCAACTACTACGTACCTTTTTTAGTTCCAACATGGCATCATGGATTCATGGTGATGATGGTGAAATCTTTAACTTACATGAGAGCCGTCTGATTTCCAGGCTTCTCACAGGTTTCAATCTATCTCTCTTGTTTAGTTTATTGAATGTGATAGCCTTTGACATCCTTGTAGTGCTTCAAGTGAGCGAAACCGCCATGAAACACTGACCTTCCGACAAGTAGCCGCTAGACCTACCGTGTTCTTGAGACATTTTGGAGGCAATCTATGACATCACTGACTTGTTGATTTGAAGCCTCTTTTACTTTCCACAAAGCATTCGATTGGCAAGGTCCAGCTCAAGAGATGGTAAACGACGCGGCGCATCGTCGCCTTTCTCAACTTCAGATCAGATTTTTTTTTCTGTTAACTGGGAGATCGATCTTCATGCATGCATGCATGCATAACTCGCATATAGTTTGAGTGGGCTGACAGAATTTGGCATCTGATGCCAAGGAAATGAAATGAGAATGTACTAGTAGTAAAGAAGTATTCTCAAGAGAAAAAAAGCTACCTTACTGATTAAAGACCTGTTTTGAAGGACACCCTGTGAAAATACTAATCATAGGACTAATGACCCTTTACCTAATTATTTTGGGAGGGCGAAAAGGCTAAGCTCCGAAGCAAAATAAGCAAAATTCACATGGAAAAAAGTAGGCAGCATATCAGTCCATGCTTTGGCTAGTGTTGTCCCAATAGGCAGCATATCTGAATCTGTTCTTCAGGAAATGCCACTTTACCTAATGCAAATCGACATGCCTACTTGTGGGTATCAAACTCAGTCCGCAACATGTTCCTCGGCTTCCTTCGCCGATGGACACGCCAAACCCTGTAGCTAATTTAATTATGTCCCAGCACCACATATATACATGGACAGTATGAATTCGTCATCCGGCCTTCAGCAGTATAGGATTCCCAATATCGTTTCAGATTCCTAACACTGGCTGGCACTGACAAGAAGCAGCAATAGTACCACTTGAAGCAGCCGAGAAAGTAACTTTCTTATTCCTCTCCTTATCTCATCCTAATCCCCATCCCATAGGCTTGCATGAGTACTCATAGACATAGACATGGAGTTAATTAATACTGGAAGGCACATTCTTAGGTGGGCACCAATTTCATGCAAGATTTTGTGCCTCTCTCTCAGCAAGATATCAATCATGGCTACACTTTGCAGGATTATACCACCTCACCTCACCGCTGCACTGCCGATAGTTGGATACACATCAACTGCATTTCTGAGATGCTGTTAGATGAAGAACCTAGCAGTGGTATCAAGTACTGCATCTATTCTTGTAGGAGCCGGAGCTTCGTGCCACGAACAACATTTGCGACTGGTAGGTGTTGCAGGCTTGCAGCACTCCACGTTAGCCATACCGGTGGTTCTCCTTGTCGCTTTGGTTCACTACTGAAGATGCTAATAGCTAGATAACAAGGTCAGTTGTAATATATATACCGGGTATAAACGGATTGTTTTGGTTCTCTATGTGTTTCGGTTTTGAAGATGGTGAATGGGAACAGATCCTTTTTTAAATGACGACATGCCGTACTACTATTGGGATGCCGTTTTTCTCGTGAATTAGGATTGGTGATGAACTCTGTTCGAACAAGTTAACGTAACAGTTTGAGTAGAACGGTGGCTATAATATGCCAAGGAATACGCCATCTTTTTGCCTCCTCCAACTTTATATCCACGTTGACACTTTGTTGACTGTTGAGTTTAAATTCTCTAGTTTTGATTTTTGAATGTAAGTTTTTAAATTTAATTTTACTTTGAAAAAAATACCAATAGCTAGATCTTGCGATACTTAACATGAATCTTTGAAATATTTTGAGGACTCGAGCCTTACAACATGACATAAAGGAGATTTGCTTTTGAAGTCCCTAGCATTCCATGCATGCCCACTCTTACTGCAAGAGCAGATGAAATATGCCGCGAATAGGCCCAAATTTGTTCTTACTGTCAAATCAATAATTGTGAGATCTCTTATCTTTGCATTGTATATAGGTTCCAAGCCATTTCCATCACGCGGCAGAAGACAGCATATTTACCGCATTTCTGAAAGGCATAAATGATCAGCATTTGGATATCTAGTTCTGTAATGCAACAGAATATATTCCTTTTTTCACTTTTTGCATGGCTCTCATTACCGAATACTGTAATCTGATAAAAACAAGCAGCAACTGAAGGAGATATACCAGGAATAAACCTAAAAATAACTCCGTACTTTCCGCAGTTTGATACTCACCGCATCCATGGCCAACCTAAATTATATTCTCATCCCATTTCATAGCTTTTATTTCTATTGAAGTCATTCTGGATACATTTCACGTTGTCTCTAGACTGTACTGCTGCAAAACTATTTTGTTTGGTCAGCTGCCAACTGCAACTTGGTTATGCAGTGCAGATACACCTGCAGGCTTCTGCACACAATTTTATCAATAAGCACCCGAATTTCAACTAAGAAACAGTTCCATTGATATACAACCTTTCTTTGTCGCGCTCACAATACATGTTAGTTTGAACACACGATCTTGAAGGTTACACATTGGCCCTCAATTTCTGTATGTTTATCCAAGTAAAACAGAGTATTACAAGTCCATTCCCAAAGGAAGGAAGCAACAGCGGCGGAGGCGCGCAGAGCAACGAGCCCGCCGGTTCGCCGAGGAAGCAGCGCCTTGTTTCTATCTTAAGGGTGGGGTGCAAGTTCATTGAGGAAGCAGTGCCTCGGTGTCTATCTTAGGGGGCAGGGGCTGCCGGCGCCGCAACTGGAGGTCGGCAGGGCTTAGAGGAATGGCCGGGTGTGACGGCAAGCACGGCGGTGGGGGGAGGTCGAGTGGAGGGCGGGGTGGCGATGCGGTCGCGGGCGGTGGAGGATCCGTTGGATCTTGATCCAATGGTTTAGATAGAACATGCGGTTTGGCCTGGGCTGGATCGGCGGCTATCAAAGGAAGAAGATGAATAGTGCACATTGGTTTGAGCTAGAAGGCGATGCAGGATCCACTGGATCTTGATCCAATAGTTCAGATAGAACAGGAAAAATCGACTAGGCACAAATTCGTTTTCAGTTGACTGACGTGTAGCCATTCGCTTGTTTAAAATGGACAAACAGGATCATCAATTTGCTGCTGTAGACACTGGCATACTTTTCTGTATTGATGGTGAAACCTTAAAATTTTGACTAAGGCATATTCTAAAGTAGCATATGCAGTGACATGGAAGGTGTTATGATTAAGAGAAAACTTACATCTGACAAATATATTCTATCTATGGCTATGGGTGATCATTTGAAGAGTTGAAGATTGCTTGAATACTACTCCCTCCGTTTTTAAATATATGCCCTTTTAGAGATTTCAATATGAACTACATACGGATGTATATAGACATACTCCCTCTGTCCCAAAATGTAAGACGTTTTTTGGTCTAAATCTAGAGCAAAAAATGTCTTATATTTTGAGACGGAGGGAGTATTTTAGAGTGTATATTTACTCATTTTGCTCTGTATGTAGTCTATATTGAAAGAGTTCTTTTACAGTACCCTGAGTTTAATATGAGTCATCCATTTGTTCAGATCCAACGGCGTGCTTAAATGGTACTCCATTATAAGCATCGAGGAGTACTGCAGCCAAATACCAGGGAGTACCTTAATTATGAGGGTATATTCGTCATGTACAAGAGCTAGACTCAGATCCAAAGTTTGATGACTAGTATGATGCTATTCCGGCGGTCAGCTGCAGCGTGTTCTTTGATCATGCTCCAACTTATGCACCTTCGATCATGCGCCAGCGAGTTCTTCGATCATGCACCAGCATATGGTCCTTCTTCCCTTGGCGAAGAGAAACACAAAATCATGCAGTCATGAACGATCCAACAACGATTTCTGAATCACGTTAGTTTACCGTCAATCAATACTGTTTATTGAATATGGACATGGGGGAATTTATGATCAGCAAATTACAGGGGCGGCCCATTTGATTTCAGTAACGCCGGCAGATTCGTTTATAACAAAGGAGATCGTTTTGATTTCAGCAGCGCCGGCAGATTCGTCTATAACAACGGCGACGAATCTCAGAAACTAAGATGGCGGCGGCTGATTTGGTCGCTGTGGCGGCGCCGTAGACACAAGTTAATTGGATTAGGGTAATCAAACCGCCACATGAACTGTAAAATGTCTCTAACGCCCTCCAATATTAATGGCTGGATTTAGTTGGTACTCCACATAGGCCTTGGGGAGTACCAGGGTACCGTAAAAAGACTCATATTAAAATCTCTAAAAAGCCTTATATTTAGGAACAGAGGAAGTACATAGTGGCATGTTAATATATCATCACCATGCTTAATTATTTGTACATATATTCGAATATTTTCCATCATTCTCTTGTTTCTTAACAGCAGTAGGCTCCTCCGCGTCACTAGAAATATACCGAAGAATAAACCATTTTTATTCTATGCCCCTTCTTGATAACACTAAAGAACCATTTATTTTGCAAATGCTGTGATATGCCCATCCAAGAAATTATGGTCCTGCCACGAAAGAGGAAGGAAAGGTAAGAGCAAGCAAGCATGGCATAAATCTGCTCTGATTCTTTTTTTTTTGTTTGAGGGGAATCTGCTCTGATTCTGAAATTACCTAAACGATTACTTATTCTGGAATAATGTACACCAATTTGCAGTATATGTCACTCTTCTCATGGATCCAGTGAGTTTAAACCCCTTTTATTGCTTGCAGAATCTTGCAAATTGTTTCGGGTTTCCGCTATGCTGTTGCAGACATTACCATTTTTCAACCGTGGAGGCGGCGTGGACAAATTGTGATACTAGCACCTGACCATGTGGCCCAAAGTCTGTGGAGTTTGACAAACTTGCAAGATTCTAGCACAAGCCATATCTAATTATGTATTTTTTTAGACAAAACCATATCTAATTATGTGCACGTGCGTCTGTTTTTTTTAGTGCGTCTTGTCATCCTTACAAACTCTAAGCTCCCGGGAATTGAAAGTGCTCTAGAGCAACACTTTCAACTTCACGTGTTGCTCTAGAGACCTTTTATAAAAACATGTTGCTCCGGAGAGGGTTTCGTTCCGGTGGTTCTCAACGGTTCCCTGTTCTTTGTTCCTTCGTGCCGACTTCCTCGGCAAGGGCGGTACTACTCCTCCGATGAGTTGCTTGTGCTCCGCCCTCCCCCACGACGTCCTTTTCCCCGCCCTTCCCCATCGAGTCTCCTACACTGCCGATGCCGAGGAGATGGGTCGTTGCCTCGCGAACAAATCCCCAAATCTAGAAGTACCTCTCTCCTCTGGACTTTCCCTCGCATTTTCTTGTCCTGCTATATGAACAAACATTTTTCATAAGTGAGTCTGCCTAGTAGCGTTGGTTCACTGGTTTCATTCTTTTTTATTTTTGTTTATATTTTGAAAAATTCTAACTACATATATTCCAAAAAATATTATTGATAATTTACTTAATTTTTTAAAAATGTTCACTGTAAATATGAAAAATGTTAACTCAGTGTAAAAAGTTTGTTCGCATAAATTTAGAAAAACGTTAATAGCATTCAAAAGAAATGTGTGACATTTCAAAAATGTTCACCCATTTTTAAAAAAAATATTTTGCATTTAAAAAATATGTTTATACAATGTAAAAATTATTGTTGCAATTCAGAAAAATATTGTACCATTAAAAAAGTATTGATGTTACATTTGGAAAAGTGTTCATGAGTTTCAAAATATGTGTGTGACAATTTTTTTTAAAAAATTATACAATGGTAAAAAATGTTCACATAGTTTTAGAATTAAAGTATATCATTAAAAAATCAATCTGTATTTTAAAAATATTTAACACATATTCGAAAATATATTAAAAAACATGTATTTGAAAAAATGTTAAACATGTATAAAATGTTTAATATACATTTTTTAAATGTATGAAGAATAGACATCAAAACATTTATTTAAAAAATGTTAATCATGCAATTGAAAAATGTTAATCATGTATAATAAAAATATTCTTTATGTATACGAAAAATCCATAATGTGTATGAAAAATATAGACATGTGTCGATTTAAAAAAAATAAAGGAAAAGAAAGACCGCAAAGAAATCTGAAAAAAGAAACGATGTAAACCGAATAAAAAATAAAGAAAAGGAACAAGAGAAAAAAAAACAATGAACTTATTTCGGTCTTTTTTTCGCCTAGTTATCTCTATTTCGATTGCATTCTATGTCAATAGGTTCGTTTTTGCTTTATCGATAACTATCTCCTCTTGATGGAAGAACAGAAATCTCATTTGATTCGCTAGGAATAGGAAAAATTGGAATAAGCAGAAGGGAGATTGGATTGGGATGACCAGTCGGTATTCGAAGATGAAAAAAACCCGGATAGAAAAACCACATGAAAAAAACTCGCGTCACTGCTGCAGTAGTTAGTCGTGCCTGTAGGATCGTGCTAGGTAAAGTGTGACTTTTCTTTCTCTTCACGTGTTGCTCTAGAGAGTTTAAAAATATGTGTTGCTCTAGAGAGGGTTTTGTTCTGGTGTTCCTCGACCAGAAGGTATCTGGTGCACTAAGACAATTGGTGCTACCGGTGCACCGAACCCCGGTTGCACATTTAAAATGTTAAAAAAATTATTTTTTTATCATTTATGAATTTCTCGTGCAATGTTTCAAATTTTTATATGTATTTTTATGCAACATCAAATGATGTTGTGTCAATGCACATTTTTTTTGGATTTTTTTGAACATTTTTTAGTGTGCAACTGGGGTCCGGTGCACCGGTAGCACCAATGTCCTTTCCTCCGCCCTTCCCCGTTGCTTCCTCCTACACCGTCGATGCCAAAGAGATTGGTCGCTGCCTCGTGAGCGAATCCCCAGAGAAGTACCTCTCCCCCTCTGAACTTTCCCTCGCATTTTCTTGTCCTGATATACCCCCCCCCCCCCACTCCACCTTCTTAATCTCCCAGTGTATCCACGCCACTTTACGTAGAATGGACCAGGTACAAATACAACCTACTGGATTGGGATGTGAGCTGCAATTATTCTATTTTGGAGTACATTGCTACTACAAAGATTGGGACTGGTTTGTGTGAACAAGTGATAGATTAGGCTAGGTATTTAGATCAATGGCATACTTTATGTTCGTCATGCATGCTTTTTGTGAACAAGTGAAGGAAGTTTTGCACCCACACAATCAATGATAACTTGGTATCGTGTACTTCAATTGTATTCTATCGACACTACAACTTTACCAATTATCCAGATTGTGATCATAATTATTGTGAGGTTAACTAAAAGATTAAGACAGAGCAATAGATGCATATATAAAAACTGAAAAGAGTAGTTCATGGTTTTTACCACATAAATACAAGCAATATTAATTTGTAAACCAAAGATTGAACGAGTTTTGAATAATGGACAAAAGAATCGTGTGTGAGTTTATTTGCTCATGAGGCTTTTTTTCTATGAACGTCGAGATACAATTTTCTATGAATGCCAAGATACAGTTTTCAACCATCAATATATTTTTCATATTGATGGGTGGTGTTGAGTAGTAGCATGCACCTATAACTTGTGGATGTGAACAATGGAGTGCAGGAGCGGTTCATAGTTGCAACATAAGAGAATAAATTATGAATCTGTATGTGTGTTTGCCAAATTAATTCATGCCATGCAGGACATAGTTGGGCAGTGCCCCTGCTGCATCTTCAAGGTATATATAATTTCAGATTTTACATGTGTAATAGGTAAAAATGGATATTTTTTTGTATATTTATAGGGATCACCATATTAGATTCTATCGATGGTATGTAAGTGTAATATATTTTCACAGGTTTCAAATTAATTTATTTACTTTAGTTGTCTTCATTGCATGAATGTGTCCTCACATCCAAATTAACCAAGATTAAATGTTTCAAGGAAGATTAATCAATTAGTTGACAATAAAACTATGATTATAATAATCATGTTGGTTCTTGATGTATTTCTAATCATTTTTATGTTCACACATTTTTGAATAATTCCTTTAAGACTAGAGGTATGTATTTGCTCGTCATTATGAAGATAGGCAATGCGCAAAGCACAGTTCTTGCTCAACTAGGGAATTGAAATTATCACTCTTGAATTTTTATGAGTGTGTTTCATGTGAATTACTTTAGTCCAAAAGTAGAATTCCATCAATACATAGGTTTGGAAACATATATGCTTACATTTCATTCGAGATATGGCCCCCTATTTCTATTCCATAACTGCCAAATTAACATGAATAGCAATGCTTTGCCCGGTTCAAAAAAAAAGAGAATAGCAATGCTTTGCCCGGTTCAAAAAAAAAGAGAATAGCAATGCTTTGCCCGGTTCAAGAAAAATGAATAGCAATGCTTTTTAGTTGATTGAGTGCTACAAAAAATTCGTTATTGCGATCAGTCTGTATACCAATTGTGGTTCTTTTAATAGTATCACTTTGGCGTAATGCAATACCAATGCACAACTCTTAGGCAAGCTTCACATTTTTCCACTCTTCCTTTCTTTTTGTTGTTACATTAGTACAATCTGCTTATGCTTATGTTTGCTCTTGTAAACAGTCTTTGATAAGGAAGAGATATTCCGATGATATGCTTAGAGGTTAATACTAAATTTCTTCTCTGGACAAGTTCTCTAGGTGTCTGTAAGGGTCATCTTGGAAATGGATTTTATTTTCTTCATACATGTTATGAATATAGGCCTGCTAATGAACATGACTCAGTTCCACAAATTTATACAACTTAGGGGCACCTTTTGATCAATTATAGTTATTATACACTTGTTGATCATCAACCTTTTGATTGAAGATGAAGAAGCGGATTATTAATCCAGTCCAGTAGTAAAAGCTTATGAGTGTATTAATATAGCAAAATTGGCATTTAGAAAAAGATAAGGTGAGAGGAATATCTTTTTCGATAAAGGGCTTTTCATTGAATTGAAATATCAAGTTGATACAATCGCATCATAGAACGCCCGGCCTCTGCATAACAAGATGCACACAACCAACAAGTCCAAAAAGTCGAAAAGGAAAAAGAGAAGGCTCAAACAGCCACTACGACAAACTCATAATAAAGCCAACCTATGATGTGGCCGATCCTATCCGAATATCACACCGCCATCCATGGGGGTAGAAAACCTCCCTGGCTGAACGCTCGAGCCAAGTAGATGCCATCATAAAAAGGTCTCTGTCCTCCGGCCTCTGCAGGATAGACCACATACGAAGCCATCGCGAACATATATGAATAACCTGCATAGGAGATGAAACACATTTATGGTTAAAAACAATGTCATTTCTGGTGAGCCACAGAGCCCAACATAAGGTGGCCGCCCCCACAAGAATGTTTGCAGAAAATTGTTTATCTATTCCCCTCAACCAGTTGCCGAACATATTCCGTGCATTACGTGGGGGATAAAGATTCGAAGCTATCTGGACAATGGCCCAGACAGACCGAGCAAACTTGCATTCAAAAAATAAGTGTTTAATGGACTCATCATGATGGTAGAAAACACATTTTTTGCACCCTTGCCAGTTTCGTCGTGCCAAATTATCCCTAGTTAAGATCACCCCTCTATTGAGAAACCATAGGAATATCTTCACTTTTAGAGGGATTTTTAGCTTCCACAATTTCCTGTTATCTATCGGAACCTCGTCATGGACCATTGCATCATACATGGACTTGACTGAAAACTTGCCATTCTGATGCAATTTCCATCTAAAGATATTCGGTTCCTCCGACAACTGGATGGCCCCCAGACGAATGAGCAATTCATTCCATGCTGCCAAACGAGGTCCTGTAAGGTTCCTATGAAAAGAAATATCCGGATTTTACTGACCCAAAACTTGTTTGATTGTGACAAACTTATGTCTAACTATCCGGTACAAGCTTGGGTATTGCACACTTAAGGGATTAGTCCCCAACCAGGTATCCTCCCAGAAACGGATTTGGGAGCCGTCCCTAACCGAGAACGTTCCAAATTGGAAAAGGAATTCTTTAGCTTTCATCACCCCACTCTAGAAATGAGAATCGACAGGTTTCCAGTACACTTGAGAGATTGCTTTGGAACCCACGTATTTATTACGAATGATTTCCTACCAAACACCATTCTTAGTGAGTAGTTTATACACCCATTTGCTGAGAAGTGCAATGTTTTTTATCTCAAGGTCCTGGGTTCCAAGTCCCCCTTGGCTTTTAGGATGACATAATTGTTGGAAATATGCCATAGAGGCAATAATAAAAGGATTATTATTATATTTCCTTGTTCATGATAATTGTCTTTTATTCATGCTATAATTGTGTTATCCGGAAATCGTAATACATGTGTGAATACATAGACACCAACATGTCCCTAGTAAGCCTCTAGTTGACTAGCTCGTTGATCAATAGATAGTCATGGTTTCCTGACTATGGACATTGGATGTCATTGATAACGAGATCACATCATTAGGAGAATGATGTGATGGACAAGACCCAATCCTAAACTTAGCACAAGATCGTATAGTTCGTTTGCTAGAGTTTTCCAATGTCAAGTATCTTTTCCTTAGACCATGAGATCGTGTAACTCCCGGATGCCATAGGAGTGCTTTGGGTGTACCAAAGGTCACAACGTAACTGGGTGACTATAAAGGTATACTACGGGTATCTCCGAAAGTGTCTGTTGGGTTGACACGGATCAAGACTGGGATTTGTCACTCCGTATAACGGAGAGGTATCTCTGGGCCCACTCGGTAATGCATCATCATAATGAGCTCAAAGTGACCAAGTGTCTGGTCACGGGATCATGCATTACGATACGAGTAAAGTGACTTGCCGGTAACGAGATTGAACGAGGTATTGGGATACTGACGATCGAATCTCGGCAAGTAACGTACCGATTGACAAAGGGAATTGTATACGGGGTTGCTTGAATCCTCGACATCGTGGTTCATCCGATGAGATCACCGAGGAGCATGTGGGAGCCAACATGGGTATCCAGATCCCACTATTGGTTATTGACCGGAGAGCCATCTCGGTCATGTCTACATGTCTCCCGAACCCGTAGGGTCTACACACTTAAGGTTCGGTGATGCTAGGGTTGTAGAGATATAATATACAGTAACCCGAAAGTTGTTCGGAGTCCCGAATGAGATCCCGGACGTCACGAGGAGTTCCAAAATAGTCCGGAGGTGAAAAATTATATATAGGAAGTGCATTTTCGACCATCGGGAGAGTTTCGGGGGTCACCGGTATTGTACCGATGGTCCCGGGGGTCCACCGGGTGGGGCCACCCATCCCGGAGGGCCCCATGGGCCAAAGTGGGGAGGGGAACCAACCCATAGTGGGCTGGTGCGTCCCCCTTGGCCCACCCCATGCGCCTAGGGTTGGGAACCCTAGGGTGGGGGGCGCCCCACCTGGCTTGGGGGGCACTCCACCCCTTGGCCGCCGCCCCCCCCTAGGGGGGCCTATATAAAGGGGGGGAGGGAGGGGCAGCCGCACCCTTGAGTCTTGGCGCCTCCCTCTCCCCTGCTACACCTCTCCCTCTCGTAGTAGAATGGCGAAGCCCTGCTGCGGTGACCCCTGCATCCACCACCATGCCGTCGTGCTGCTGGATCTTCATCAACCTCTCCCCCCCTTGCTGGATCAAGAAGGAGGAGACATCACGCTGACCATACGTGTGTTGAACACGGAGGTGCCGTCCGTTCGGTGCTAGGATCTCCGGTGATTTGGATCACGTCGAGTACGACTTCCTCATCCCCGTTCTTTGAACGCTTCCGCGCGTGATCTACAAAGGTATGTAGATGCAATCCGATCACTCGTTGCTAGATGAACTCATAGATGGATCTTGGTGAAACCATAGGAAAATTTTTGTTTTCTGCAACGTTCCCCAACAGTGGCATCATGAGCTAGGTCTATGCGTAGTTCTCTTTGCACGAGTAGAACACAATTTGTTGTGGGCGTAGATGTTGTCAACTTTCTTGCCGCTACTAGTCTTATTTTGCTTCAGCAGTATCGTGGGATGAAGTGGCCCGGACCAACCTTACACGTACGCTTACGTGAGACTGGTTCCACCGACTAACATGCACTAGTTGCATAAGGTGGCTGGCGGGTGTCTGTCTCTCCCACTTTAGTTGGAGCAGATTCGATGAAAAGGGTCCTTATGAAGGGTAAATAGAAGTTGACAAATCACGTTGTGGCTTTCACGTAGGTAAGAAAACGTTCTTGCTAGAACCCTATTGCAGCCACGTAAAACTTGCAACAATAATTAGAGGACGTCTAACTTGTTTTTGCAGCAAGTGTTTTGTGATGTGATATGGCCAAAGTTGTGATGAATGATGAATGATATATATGTGATGTATGAGATGTTCATGCTATTGTAATAGGAATCACGACTTGCATGTCGATGAGTATGACAACCGGCAGGAGCCATAGGAGTTGTCTTTATTTTTTGTATGACCTGCGTGTCATTGAGAAACGCCATGTAAATTACTTTACTTTATTGCTAAACGTGTTAGCCATAGTAGTAGAAGTAATAGTTGGCGAGCAACTTCATGGAGACACGATGATGGAGATCATGATGATGGAGATCATGGTGTCATGCCGGTGACAAGATGATCATGGAGCCCCAAGATGGAGATCAAAGGAGCTATGTGATATTGGCCATATCATGTCACTATTATTATTTGATTGCATGTGATGTTTATCATGTTTTTGCATCTTGTTTACTTAGAACGACGGTAGTAAATAAGATGATCCCTCATAATAATTTCAAGAAAGTGTTCCCCCTAACTGTGCACCGTTGCGACAGTTCGTTGTTTCGAAGCACCACGTGATGATCGGGTGTGATAGATTCCAACGTTCACATACAACGGGTGTAAGACAGATTTACACATGCAAACACTTAGGTTGACTTGACGAGCCTAGCATGTACAGACATGGCCTCGGAACACAGAAGACCGAAAGGTCGAGCATGAGTCGTATAGAAGATACGATCAACATGAAGATGTTCACCGATGTTGACTAGTCCGTCTCACGTGATGATCGGACACGGCCTAGTTAGTTCGGATCATGTTATACTTAGATGACTGGAGGGATGTCTATCTAAGTGGGAGTTCATTGAGTATTTTGATTTAGATGAACTTAATTATCATGAACTTAGTTTAAAATCTTTACAACATGTATTGTAGATCAAATGGCCAACGTTGTCCTCAACTTCAACGTGTTCCTAGAGAAAAACGTGTTCCTAGAGAAAACCAAGCTGAAAGACGATGGCAGCAACTATACGGACTGGGTTCGGAACATGAGGATCATCCTCATAGCTGCCAAGAAAGATTATGTCCTACAAGCACCGCTAGGTGACGCACCTATTCTCCCTGCAGAACAAGACGTTATGAACGCTTGGCAGACACGTACCGATGATTACTCCCTCGTTCAGTGCGGCATGCTTTACAGCTTAGAACTGGGGCTCCAAAAGCGTTTTGAGAGACACGAAGCATATGAGATGTTCGAAGAGCTGAAAATGGTTTTTCAAGCTCATGCCCGGGTCGAGAGATATGAAGTCTCCGACAAGTTCTTCAGCTGTAAGATGGAGGAAAACAGTTCTGTCAGTGAGCACATACTCACTATGTCTGGGTTACATAACCGCTTGACTCAGCTAGGAGTTAATCTCCCGGATGACGCGGTCATTGACAGAATCCTTCAGTCGCTTCCACCGAGCTACAAGAGCTTTGTGATGAACTTCAATATGCAGGGGATGGAAAATATCATTCCTGAAGTATTTGCAATGCTGAAATCAGCAGAGGTAGAAGTCAAAAAGGAACATCAAGTGTTGATGGTGAATAAAACCACTAAGTTCAAGAAAGGCAAGGGTAAGAAAAACTTCAAGAAGGATGGCAAGGGAGTTGCCACGCCCGGCAAGCAAGCTGTCGGGAAGAAGCCAAAGAATGGACCCAAGCCTGAGACTGAGTGCTTTTATTGCAAGGAAAGTGGTCACTGGAAGCGGAACTGCCCCAAATACTTAGCAGACAAGAAGGCCGGCAAAACGAAAGGTATATGTGATATACATGTAATTGATGTGTACCTTACCAGTACTTGTAGTAGCTCCTGGGTATTTGATACCGGTGCAGTTGCTCATATTTGTAACTCAAAGCAGGAGCTGCGGAATAAGCGGAGACTGGCGAAGGACGAGGTGACAATGCGCATCGGGAATGGTTCAAAGGTCGATGTGATCGCCTTCGGCACGCTACCTCTACATTTACCTACGAGAATAGTTTTGAACCTCAATAATTGTTATCTAGTGCCAAGTTTGAGCATGAACATTGTATCAGGATCTCGTTTAATACGAGATGGCTACTCATTTAAATCCGAGAATAATGGTTGTTCTATTCATATGAGAGATATGTTTTATGGTCATGCTCCGATGGTGAATGGTTTATTCTTAATGAATCTCGAGCGTAATGCTACACATATTCATAGTGTGAGTACCAAAAGATGTAAGGTTGATAATGATAGTCCCACATACTTGTGGCACTGCCGCCTTGGTCACATAGGTGTCAAACGCATGAAGAAGCTCCATACAGATGGACTTTTAGAGTCTCTTGATTACGAATCATTTGACACATGCGAACCATGCCTCATGGGTAAAATGACCAAGACTCCGTTCTCAGGAACAATGGAGCGAGCAACCAACTTATTGGAAATCATACATACTGATGTGTGCGGTCCAATGAGTGTTGAGGCTCGCGGTGGTTATCGTTATGTTCTCACGCTCACTGATGACTTGAGTAGATATGGGTATGTCTACTTAATGAAACACAAGTCTGAGACCTTTGAAAGGTTCAAAGGAATTTCAGAGTGAGGTTGAGAATCAACGTGACAGGAAAATCAAGTTCCCGCGATCAGATCATGGAGGAGAATGCTTGAGTCACGAATTTGGCACACACTTAAGAAAATGTGGAATAGTTTCACAACTCACGCCGCCTGGAACACCTCAGCGTAATGGTGTGTCCGAACGTCGTAATCGCACTCTATTAGATATGGTGTGATCTATGATGTCTCTTACCGATTTACCGCTATTATTTTGGGGCTATGCTTTAGAGACTGCCACATTCACTTTAAATAGGGCTCCGTCGAAATCCGTTGAGACGGCACCGTATGAATTATGGTTTGGGAAGAAACCTAAGTTGTCGTTTCTAAAAGTTTGGGGATGCGATGCTTATGTCAAGAAACTTCAACCTGAAAAGCTCGAACCCAAGTCGGAAAAATGCGTCTTCATAGGATACCCTAAAGAAACTATTGGGTATACCTTCTACCTCAGATCGGAAGGCAAGATCTTTGTTGCCAAGAATGGATCCTTTCTAGAGAAGGAGTTTCTCTCGAAAGAAGTAAGTGGGAGGAAAGTAGAACTTGATGAAGTATTACCTCTTGAATCGAAAAGTGGCGCAACTCAGGAAAATGTTCCTGTGGTGCCTGCACCAATTAGAGAGGAAGTTAATGATGATGATCAAGATACTTCTGATCAAGCTCCTACTGAAATTCGAAGGTCCACAAGGACACGTTCTGCACCAGAATGGTACGGCAACCCTGTCTTGGAAATCATGTTGTTAGACAATGGTGAACCTTCGAACTATGAAGAAGCGATGGCGGGCCCAGATTCTGACAAATGGCTGGAAGCCATGAAATCCGAGATAGGATCCATGTATGAAAACGAAGTATGGACTTTGACTAACTTGCCCGTTGAGCGGCGAGCCATAGAAAATAAATGGATCTTTAAGAAGAAGACAGACACGGATGGTAATGTGACCATCTATAAATCTCGGCTTGTCGCTAAGGGTTATCGACAAGCTCAAGGGGTTGACTACGATGAGACTTTCTCACCGGTAGCAAAGCTAAAGTCCGTCCGAATCATGTTACCAATTGCCGCATTCTATGATTATGAGATATGGTAAATGGACGTCAAAACGGCATTCCTTAATGGTTTCCTTAAGGAAGAATTGTATATGATGCAGCCAGAAGGTTTTGTCGATCCTAAGAATGCTGACAAGGTGTGCAAGCTCCAACGCTCGATTTATGGGCTGGTGCAAGCATCTCGGAGTTGGAACATTCGCTTTGATGAGATGATCAAAGCGTTTGGGTTTATGCAGACTTATGGAGAAGCCTGCATTTACAAGAAAGTGAGTGAGAGCTCTGTAGCATTTCTCATATTATATGTAGATGACATACTTTTGATGGGAAATGATATAGAGCTTTTGGACAGCATTAAGGCCTACTTGAATAAGAGTTTTTCAATGAAGGACCTTGGAGAAGCTGCTTATATATTAGGAATCAAGATCTATAGAGATAGATCAAGATGCCTCATAGGTCTTTCACAAAGCACATACCTTGATAAGATATTGAAGAAGTTCAATATGGATCAGTCTAAGAAGGGGTTCTTGCCTGTGTTGCAAGGTGTGAAATTGAGCTCGGCTCAATGTCTGACCACGGCAAAAGATATAGAAGAGATGAGTGTCATCCCCTATGCCTCAGCCACATGTTCTATTATGTATGCCATGCTGTGTACCAGACCTGATGTAAACCTTGCCGTAAGTTTGGTAGGTAGGTACCAAAGTAATCCCGGCAAGGAACACTGGACAGCGGTCAAGAATATCCTGAAGTACCTGAAAAGGACTAAGGAAATGTTTCTTGTTTATGGAGGTGACGAAGAGCTCGTCGTAAAGGGTTACGTCGACGCTAGCTTCGACACAGATCTGGATGACTCTAAGTCACTAACCGGATACATGTATATTTTGAATGGTGGGGCAGTAAGCTGGTGCAGTTGCAAGCAGAGCGTCGTGGCGGGATCTACTGTGAAGCGGAGTACATGGCAGCCTCGGAGGCAGCGCATGAAGCAATTTGGGTGAAGGAGTTCATCACCGACCTAGGAGTCATACCCAATGCGTCGGGGCCAATCAAACTCTTCTATGACAACACTAGAGCTATTGCACTTGCCAAGGAGCCCAGGTTTCACAAGAAGACAAGGCACATCAAGCGTCGCTTCAACTCCATTCGTGAAAATGTTCAAGATGGAGACATAGATATTTGTAAAGTACATACGGACCTGAATGTAGCAGATCCGTTGACTAAACCTCTCCCTAGAGCAAAACATGATCAACACCAGAATTCCATGGGTGTTCGATTCATCACAATGTAACTAGATTATTGACTCTAGTGCAAGTGGGAGACTATTGGAAATATGCCCTAGAGGCAATAATAAAAGGATTATTATTATATTTCCTTGTTCATGATACTTGTCTTTTATTCATGCTATAATTGTGTTATCCGGAAATCGTAATACATGTGTGAATACATAGACACCAACATGTCCCTAGTAAGCCTCTAGTTGACTAGCTCGTTGATCAATAGATAGTCATGGTTTCCTGACTATGGACATTGGATGTCATTGATAACGAGATCACATCATTAGGAGAATGATGTGATGGACAAGACCCAATCCTAAACTTAGCACAAGATCGTATAGTTCGTTTGCTAGAGTTTTCCAATGTCAAGTATCTTTTCCTTAGACCATGAGATCGTGTAAATCCCGGATGCCGTAGGAGTGCTTTGGGTGTACCAAACGTCACAACGTAACTGGGTGACTATAAAGGTATACTACGGGTATCTCCGAAAGTGTCTGTTGGGTTGACACGGATCAAGACTGGGATTTGTCACTCCGTATAACGGAGAGGTATCTCTGGGCCCACTCGGTAATGCATCATCATAATGAGCTCAAAGTGACCAAGTGTCTGGTCACGGGATCATGCATTACGGTATGAGTAAAGTGACTTGCCGGTAACGAGATTGAACAAGGTATTGGGATACTGACGATCGAATCTCGGGCAAGTAACGTACCGATTGACAAAGGGAATTGTATACGGGGTTGCTTGAATCCTCGACATCGTGGTTCATCCGATGAGATCATCGAGGAGCGTGTGGGAGCCAACATGGGTATCCAGATCCCGCTGTTGGTTATTGACCGGAGAGCCATCTCGGTCATGTCTACATGTCTCCCGAACCCGTAGGGTCTACACACTTAAGGTTCGGTGACGCTAGGGTTGTAGAGATATAATATGCAGTAACCCGAAAGTTGTTCGGAGTCCCGGATGAGATCCGGACGTCACGAGGAGTTCCGGAATAGTCCGGAGGTGAAGAATTACATATAGGAAGTGCAGTTTCGGCCATCAGGAGAGTTTCGGGGGTCACTGGTATTGTACCGGGACCACCGGAAGGGTCCCGGGGGTCCACCGGGTGGGGCCACCCATCCCGGAGGGCCCCATGGGCCAAAGTGGGGAGGGGAACTAGCCCATAGTGGGCTGGTGCGCCCCCCCTTGGCCCACCCCATGCGCGTAGGGTTGGGAACCCTATGGTGGGGGGCGCCCCACCTGGCTTGGGGGGCACTCCACCCCTTGGCCGCCGCCCCCCTAGGAGATCCCATCTCCTAGGGCCGGCGCACCCCCTAGGGGGGCCTATATAAAGGGGGGGGAGGGAGGGGCAGCCGCACCCTTGAGTCTTGGCGCCTCCCTCTCCCCTGCTACGCCTCTCCCTCTCGTAGTAGAACGGCGAAGCCCTGCTGCGGTGACCCCTGCATCCACCACCACGCCGTCGTGCTGCTGGATCTTCATCAACCTCTCCTCCCCCCTTGCTGGATCAAGAAGGAGGAGACGTCACACTGACCGTACGTGTGTTGAACACGGATGTGCCGTCCGTTCGGCGCTAGGATCTCCGGTGATTTGGATCACGTCGAGTACGACTTCCTCATCCCCGTTCTTTGAACGCTTCCGCGCGTGATCTACAAAGGTATATAGATGCAATCCGATCACTCGTTGCTAGATGAACTCATAGATGGATCTTGGTGAAACCGTAGGAAAATTTTTGTTTTCTGCAACGTTCCCCAACAATAATACGTTCCACCTAGCCAGACGATATTTCTTGGTTTCATTATCACTCTGCCAAAAAATCTTGATCTAAAGTAATCTAGACACTGAAGCACTCCTTTTGGTAGATGGAAGAATGATAGCATGTAAATAACCATATTGGTGAGGACTGAGTTGATCAAAATTAATCGACCCCCATAGGACAAGAGTTTGGCATTCCAACTAGACAGGCGTTTCTCCAGTCTCTCTTCTAGATGTTTCCATTCAGCTATAGTCAAGTGCCGATAATGGATGGGGATACCCAGGTAACGAATCGGAAATTGTCCGAGCTGACAGCCAAAGATTTCAGCATAATCTTGTGCTACTTCTGCGGCCTCGCCGAAGTAGAAGAGTTCACTCTTATGAAAATTAATTTTGAGTCCAGAGAGTTCCTCAAAAGCACATAGCAACAATTTAAGGTTTCTGGCTTTTTTCTAAATAATGATCCAAGAACAGAATGGTATCATCCGCATATTGTAAAATAGATAGGCCTTCTTCTACCAAATGAGGAATGACACTGGTGACTTGACCAGCTATCTTGGCCCTCTCAACAAGAGTAGCTAGCATACCAGCCACAATGTTGAACAAAATTGGGGATGCGGGGTCCCCTTGACGAAGCCCCTTCCTAGTCTGAAAGTAGTTGCCCACATCATCATTTACCTCCAGACATGAAACTCTCTACCCATCGACACCATGTATCAGAAAACCCCTTCATGCGTAAAGTTTGCAACAGAAAGGGCCATTTCACTTTATCATAAGCTTTTTCAAAGTCAATTTTAAATATGAATCCATTCAACTTTTTATGATGAAGCTCATGGACTGTTTCATGTAGAACAACAACACCATCCAATATGTTTTGTCCTTGCATGAAAGCTATTTGGGTGGGTTTGACTACATGGTTTGCCACCCCGTTCAGCCGGTTAGTCACAACGTTGGTGAAGATTTTAAACCTTACGTTTAGTAAGCAAATCGGTCTATATTGCTGAATCCGACTAGCATCTTTCGTCTTAGGTAGAAGAATAATTTCCCCAAAATTTAAACGGGAGATGTCAAGTTTGTGAGCATGCAGCTCATTAAACATCTGAACCAAATCTGATTTTATCATTTCCCAAAAACTTTGATAGAACTCCACCGGAAAACCATCCGGACCCAGAGACTTGTTATGTTCCATCTGAAACACCACAGTCCGAATTTCCTCCTCGGAGAATGGAGAGGTTAGGAAATCATTTTCTGCAGCTGAAACTTGATGAATGTCATGACAAATAGACTCATCCATCTTGACCGCTGTATCTGCTGATGTACCAAAAAGTTCTTTGTAATACTTAGTAATGAAGTTCTTTAGTGAGGCGTCCCCCTCGATCCGACCCTCCTCCTGATCTAGAGCGAAGATACGTTTCTTTCTACGTCTGCCGTTGGCCAACATTTGAAAGTATTTAGTATTATCATCACCTAGGACAAGTGAGTCTGTCTTACACCTTTGGTACCATTTAATTTCCTCCTCGCATAAGAGACGGGCTAACTGCTCATTGAGATGACTTTTTTGCTCAATCTCCATGGCAAAAAGGGGCCTTGCCTTCGCGATTTTATTGAGAGTATCAATTAAGGAAGAAAGTCGTAACTTCTCTTTCTTATAGATGCCAACGGTGTGTTTGGCCCAACCACGAAGGAATCAGCGCAGCGCACGGATACGATTATGCCATCGTTGAATCGGTGTGTCACCACGAGGTTGGCGCTGCCATACTTTTTTAACCAACTCATGAAAACCCTCCCTAGTGAGCCAGCCTAGTTCAAATTTGAACTGATGACAGTTCGCACCTGGAGCAGCCTGAACAAAATCGGTAAGCAATGGAGCGTGATCCGATAAGGCTTCGATTCTCTGTAGTGCCTGTACCGAAGCTAGGGGGTACTTAAATTCCCAGTCGGTGGTAACTAGTACCCGGTCAAGTTTTTCAAAGGTTGGGATTGCTTTGTTATTGGCCCAAGTATATTGGCGACCAGACATACTGAGTTCCCGCAAATCGAGACTATCAATAACAGCATTAAAAAGAAACGGCCATCTAGTGTCAAACCGGTCATTGTTTTTTTCATGCTGATATCGAAGAATATTGAAAACCCCCCGATTAACATAGGGTGGGGATTCTCTCGGTAGGTATTGACGAGTTCTTTGAGAAAGGCCGACTTAAACTCCTCTTGAGCGGCGCCATAAACAACAACCAAGCTCCAAATGAAGTTATCAGATTTATTTCGAAGGTGGAATTTGATATGATATTCCCCCTTCGATGTAGAGAGAAGTTCCAAGTATGTGGAGTGTATACCTATCAGAATACCCCCAGACCTCCCAGAAGGCAGAAGAATATGCCATTCATAATCATTACCACATGAGAAATGGTCAAGATCACGTGTTGGGAAGTCACACTTACCACACTCAGTAATGGCCACAAAGTCCAAAGTATGATCCCTAACACAATCAAAAATATGTTTAGGTTTAGCCAAGTCACCAAGACCTCTGCTATTCCAAAACATTCCTCTCATGATGAACCTTTTTTGTGTTTGGAGACCTTTGCCTTCTTAGATGGACGTCCCTTTTTGTTTCCCGAGTTAGACTTATTCTTACGTACCGACGCGACGAGCTCACATAGCATAGTGTCACGTGCAATATCTTCCAAGTCTACTTCAGTTGTGTCTTTAATCAGATGGGAAATGAGCTTGCCTTCATGGTTGGCACCAGACTCCTCATCCTCCTCATCTGACACTAAGGAGTCCATAAATATCAACGATTTAGGAGCAACCGTAAGTCGGTCGAACTCCACTTGCTTAAGAGCCTTAACAGAAAAGTCTACCGCCTTTTCATTTCATCCTAATGAAATACCAAGACAAGCAATATTTGAAGAAACTTTGGCTTTATCAAAAGATAGAAAAAAATTGGGAGTAGATGTACCTTCAAAGTTGAGGTTACGAGAGGCTGTTCTGCGCATGGCCTTCCACATGGAGTCCTCGTTAGTAGCTGATGCGCCGTCAGCACTAACGGGGTGGCGGCCACTGCGTCTGAGCGGTGTGGGTGTGGACTCCGCAGCAGCTAGTGTCCCAAAGACCCTGAAAGGCGGCGTAGATGGGTCCAACGAAGATGTCAAAGACCGTGTGGGCTGCACCTCACCCTCCTCCGCCTCGATCGCCCCAATAGCCGATGCCCCTCCAGGCGAAGATGGTGCAGACGATGGCGCCCGGAGCTCCGCCATCGCCAGATCATGATCAGCCCACACGACCTGGGAGAAGATCACTCCCAGTCAATAAGGAGACAATTTTCCAGTCGAAGTAAGTGGCGGTACATCCCCCGCAGCGCCCTCTGGCAATGCGCTCCTCTCCTGTGGTGGAAGAGAATCATCACCAGGAAGCCGAACCGCCGGCAAAGCCGTAGAAGGTGCTGACAGAAGAGCCGACTCAGAATCATATGCCGACGTGGAAGTGTTCCTTGGCACTAAGTGCGCCGAAGGTATAGTCGGTTCCCCCAATGGCGGAGATCCCTGAGTAGTCTGCAACCCAGGCGTGGGTGAAGTACGCCGAAGGCCCAGAAGGAGCAAAAGTGGATGTGGCAATCTGCATAGGTACCACTCCACCCGTGTTCGTCGTAACCGACGTGGTATTAGACGAGGATGATGCTTTTGGTCTCTTGCTTGTATCATTAGCCCTCGTAGTGTCCTGTCTGTCATGTCCCTTGTCGCTCTCAGGATCATCATCGTGCTCCCAGACGTGAGGCACGAAGTCAGCATCAACACGGAAATCTGATTCTTCCAAACTATAGCGAAACTCATAACCCTTCTTCTAAACAACCACGTCCGACGAGAGGGAATTAATAGTGCTCCTCTTAAAAGTATCGAGGTTAAGCACTCCCACCTATATTCGAACAATACCTCTCCGGCGCAAATAAAGTAGGTCCACATCCATTCTGGCGCCAATGACTAAACCAACTGCCCAAAGACCCAAGAAGTGTCGAAGCACATGAGGTACCCCATGAACATGCACCCAAATAGGAATTAACTCAAAATGGTGCGGTATCTCCTCTGACTGCCAAGCCTTGAACTCCAAAGTGACATTGTGTGATTTGATGAAAACCGTAAACCTGGTTACTCTCAAGAGCACCTCATCACTGGGGAATGACATGAGAAAACATTATGTCCATGTGGAATAGCCTCCCAGGTCCACTGATGCTGATATTGCACAATCTTGGCAACCTCGGCCTCCACAATACTGGAAGTGATAGAGTCACCAGAGATCATGACTAGTGCCGTTGGAGAAATCTGTGGAGCAAGATCTTCCGTGCAGATATTGTTAGGCATCTGAAAGAAGGTGAAAGCACAAGTGCTCCCGGGGTGATTTTGGTAATTAATGTCAACATATCTCTTGTTGGACTAATACTTTCAACTAGCATATTTTAGATAAGTCCAACAGTGGAGTGGCATGGACTAGAGGATGTGGGATCCCTTCAAGATGATGAAGACAAATGATTGGTTCAAGCTCAAAGCTCAGGACTCTACATTTTTCATTTTAGTGATCCAAGATCACATTGAGTCCATAGGAAAGCCAATACTATTAAGAGGGGATGAGGTGTTGCTTAATGAGGTTCTTGCTCAAAGTGCTTAGTGATATGCTCCACAACCCTCAACCACTTTCTCATATCCAAATATATCCCAACCAAAAGTCAAACTCGGCCCCACCGATTTGATCTATCTGGCGCCACCGAGTTCTCTTGACACAGCCACTGCCAGAAACCCTAATCAACTCGGTTTCACTGAGATGGGATTGTAATCTCTCTATTTCCCTTCATAACGTTTTGGTCCAACCGAGATGAGCGATCGGTCCCACCGAGATTGCAATGCAAACTCTCTGTTTCCCTTTCGTAATGTTTCGGTCCTACCGAGAGAGCGAATCGGTCCCACCGAGATTGCCTGACCAACTCTCTAGTTAGTCTATTACCAAAATCGGTCTCACCGAGTTTGTGTAATCGGTCTCACCGAGATTACGTTATACCCTAACCCTAATGTTATCAGTCCCACCGAGTTGACATGTCGGTCCCACCGAAAATCCTAACGGTCACATTATGAACTAAATCGGTCTGACCGAGTGGTATGATTCGGTCCCACTGAGTTTGGTGATTTGTGTGTAACGGTTAGATTTTGTGTGGAGGCTATATATACCCCTCCACCCACTCTTCATTCATGGAGAGAGCCATCAGAACATGCCTACACTTCCAACATACACTTTCTGAGAGAGAACCACCTACACTTGTGTTGAGGTCAAGATACTTCATTCCAACCATATAAATCTTGATCTCTAGCCTTCCCCAAGTTGCTTTCCACTCAAATCATCTTTCCACCAAATCCTATCCTATGAGAGAGAGTTGAGTGTTGGGGAGACTATCATTTGAAGCACAAGAGCAAGGAGTTCATCATCAACACACCATTTGTTACCTCTTGGAGAGTGGTGTCTCCTAGATTGGTTAGGTGTCACTTGGGAGCCTCCGTCAAGATTGTGGAGTTGAACCAAGGAGTTTGTATGGGCAAGGAGATCACCTACTTCGTGAAGATCTACCCTAGTGAGGCAAGTCCTTCGTGGGCGATGGCCATGGTGGGATAGACAAGGTTGCTTCTTCGTGGACCCTTCGTGGGTGGAGCCCTCCGTGGACTCGCGCAACCGTTACCCTTTGTGGGTTGAAGTCTCCATCAACGTGGATGTATGATAGCACCACCTATCGGAACCACGCCAAAATCTCCATGTCTCCAATTGCGTTTGCACACTCCAATCCCATCCCTTTACATTCTTGCAACTTGCATTACTTACTTTCCGCTGCTCATATACTCTTGTCATGCTTGCTTGAGCTGTATTGTGAATGTTCAAACTTGTGCCAAAACTCCACTTCAACTTAAAGAAATTAAAAACTGCAACTTTTCTTGCTAAGAGTCTATTCACCCCCCCTCTAGACACCTCTTCTCGATCCTACAATTGGTATCAGAGCATTGGTCTCCATTGCTTTGGTTAAACACCTTTGGAGGAAGATGGATGAGTCTACGTTGGGGAGTCTTAGATGTAGAGTGCCTATTCTTGATGGAGAGTATTTTTATGAGTGAAAAAAATGAGATGCTTGAGATCTTTAATGAATATCATTTGATCAAGTACATTACTACTCCTTGTGCTCGCATTGTTGATCCTTTGCATCCTACCCTTGATAAGTCTATTGACATGATCCGTAATCTTAGGACGGTCAATTTAATCACTAGAGGTTTGCCTAGAAACTTGCTTGCTATCTTGCCTACTTTTGATTGTGCCTACACCTTATGGAGATTTCTTGAGGAACGATTCCCAAATTATTCCTTGAAAATCCTAGATGAGTTCTTCATAAGTCTATCGTCTTGAGTAAGATGAGTTGTAATGATCCCAAGTTTGGTGATTGCTTATTTGAGCTTACTAATCTTATGAGTGCAAAAGGAGATGTTGGAATTATTAGCAATATCATTTCCGAAGTCATTAGAATCCATAGAGATGAACATTGTTACCGTCATACTTCTAATGAATTACCCTCTATAGGAGTTGATCCATCACATGGCAATGTTGAACATGAATACTATGATGAGGATGATGATAGTAACTATGATCTTGATGATACGATGAGACACTTTGGTCTTATGGCTAATCTTCGCGGCTACATGGCTGGAGGAAAGGAATGGGTCCTTGATAGTGGATGTACTGATCATATGACCGGAGACAAAGATATGTTTCGCGAGCTTGCTAAAAACAACGGCCCTCGAAAGTATGTCACTTTCGGTGATAACTCAAAGGGTAAGGTGGTTGGCCTTGGTAAGGTGGCCATCTCACAGGATAGCTCCATACAAAATGTTATGCTCGTTGAATCTCTTGGCTACAATTTAATTTCCGTATCTAGACTTGCTGACTTTGGTTTCAATGTCCTATTTACTGAAGTAGATTTCCAAGTGTTTCGTAGAGATAACCATAAAATGGTCTTTACCGGTATATGTAGAGGCGATCTTTACATTGTTGATTTCACTAAAAAGGCTCAACCTAGAACTTGCTTAATTGCTAAATCTTCTAAAGGCTGGTTGTGACATAGAAGGCTAGGTCATGTGGGCATGCGAAATCTTGATAAGCTTATTAAAGGTGATCATATCCTTGGAGTAAAAGATGTTATATTTGACAAGGATAGACTTTGTAGTGCTTGTCAACCAGGAAAACAAGTTGGAGGAAGTCACCCCGTGAAGAACATTATGACCACGAGAAGACCGCTTGAGCTACTTCATATGGATCTTTTTGGTCCCAATGCCTATAAAAGTCTTAGTGGTAACTCATTCGGTCTGGTTATAGTTGATGATTTTTCAAGATTTACGTGGGTGTTCTTTCTTGATGATAAATCACAGGTCCAAAAGATCTTCAAGAACTTTTCTAGGAAGGCCCAAAGTCAATTTGAAGTGAAGATCAAGAAGGTTCGCAGTGACAATGGAATGGAGTTCAAGAATGCAAATGTGGATACCTTTCTTGACGAAGAAGGGATCTCACATGAGTTCTCGGCTACGTACGCGCCTCAACAAAACAGAGTTGTTGAGAGGAAGAACCAATCTCTTATTGAGATGGCTAGAACGATGCTTGATGAGTACAAGACTCCAAAACACTTTTGGGCGGAAGCGGTTGAGACAACTTGTCATGCAACTAATCACTTGTATCTTCACAAGCTACTCGGCAAGACGGCATACGAGATCCTCACCGGTAACAAACCCCAAGTTGGATACTTTCGAGTATTCGGCTCAAAGTGCTAAATTCTTGATAAGCATCATCGTTCTAAATTTTCTCCTAAATCTCATGAGGTTTCCTACTTGGTTATGGCTCAAACTCTCACACTTACCGGGTCTACAACAATTTCACCCGAAAGGTTGAAGAGACGATAGATGTGAAGTTTGATGAATCTAACGGCTCGCAAGTAGAGCAATTGCCAATTGATGTAGGAGACAAAGGCCCTTTAGAAGCAATTCAAGACTTGTCTATCGGCAAGATTTGTCCAACGGAGGTGAAGGAGAGTACCTCGTCTGTCCAAGTGGAAGCTTCCACCTCATGACAAGGTGAACCAAGAGTTGACTTGGAAGCATCCACGAGTGGGACACACCAAGATGAAGAAAACAAGGACGTACACCAAGATGAACCTCATCAACCTCCTTCTCCACCATGACAAGAGAACAGCAATGTCAACAATGAAGAAGGCCAAGAAGAATAAGAACAAGATGAAGAAGATGTTCCACCCTGACCCAAGCAAAAGCTTCCACGAGTTCGAGCAAGAGTCGCCAAAGACCATCCCGTCGATCAAATCTATAATGATATCCAAACTGGGAGAATCACTCGCTCTAAAACTCGTTTGGCTAACTTTTGTGAACATTATTCATTCATCTCTAGCATTGAACCTATGAAGGTTGAAGAAGCATTGGAAGATCCGGATTGGATAAATGTCATGCATGAAGAGCTACAAAACTTTGAGAGAAATCAAGTGTGGACATTGGTCGAGAAGCCCGACAACAACCACAACATCATCGGTACCAAATGGGTGTTTCGCAACAAGCAAGACAAAGATGGTCAAGTCGTCCGCAACAAAGCTTGTCTAGTCGCCCAAGGCTACACTCAAGTCGAAGGTACGGACTACGGTGAGACATATGCCCCCGTTGCTAGACTTGAGTCCATCCGCATCTTACTTGCCTATGCTAATCACCATGATATCACTTTATACCAAATGGACATTAAAATTGCTTTTCTAAATGGTGAAATTGAGGAGGAAGTTTATGTTAAACAACCTCCCGGCTTTGTCAATCCTAAGAAAACCGATCATGTTTACAAACTTCACAAAGCCCTTTATGGTCTTAAACAAGCTCCTAGAGCGTGGTATAAATGCTTGACCAAGTTCCTTATTGAAAAATGCTTTGAAATTGGAAAAATAGATTCTACTCTTTTTACTAAAAGGGTTAACGGTGAGGAATTTGTATACCAAATTTATGTTGATGATATCATATTTGGCTCAACTAACCCTCATTTTAGCGAGAAGTTTGGAAAGCTAATGTCAGAGAAGTTTGAGATGTCTATGATGAGTGAACTCAAGTTCTTTCTTGGTTTGCAAATCAAGCAAACTAAGGAAGGAACCTTTGTCTCTCAAACAAAGTACACCAAGGACTTATTCAAGAAGTTCAACATGCAAGAAATCAAAGGTATGAAAACTCCCATGCCTACTAGTGGACATCTTGACTTGACTAAGGACGGTGAACCGGTCGATCGAAATGTTTACCGCTCTATGATCGGTTCATTGTTATATCTATGTGCCTCTCGTCCCGATATTATGCTAAGTGTGTGCATGTGTGCACGATATCAAGCGGCCTCCAAAGAATGTCATCTTAAGGCTGTGAAAAGGACAGTGAGATACTTAATACATACACCAAATTTTGGCATTTGGTATCCTAAGAGGTCGTCTTTTGATCTTGTTGGCTACTCCGACTCGGACTATGCCGGAGACAAGGTTGATAGAAAGTCCACTTCGGGTACTTGTCAATTTCTTGGTAGATCTTGAAGGAAATATGCCCTAGAGGCAATAATAATGTTATTATTTTATTTCCTTATATCATGATAAATGTTTATTATTCATGCTAGAATTGTATTATCCGGAAACATAATACTTGTGTGAATACATTGACAAACTAAACGTCACTAGTATGCCTCTACTTGACTAGCTCGTTAATCAAAGATGGTTATGTTTCCTAACCATACACATGTGTTGTCATTTGATTAACGGGATCACATTATTAGGAGAATGATGTGATTGACATGACCCATTCGATTAGCTTAGCACCCGATCGTTTAGTGTGTTGCTATTGCTTTCTTCATGACTTATACATGTTCCTATGACTATGAGATTATGCAACTCCCGTTTGCCGGAGGAACACTTTTTGTACTACAAAACGTCACAACGTAACTGGGTGATTAGAAAGGAGCTCTACAGGTGTCTCCAAAGGTAAATGTCGGGTTGGCGTATTTCGAGATTAGGATTTGTCACTCCGATTGTCGGAGAGGTATCTCTGGGCCCTTTCGGTAATGCACATCACATAAGCCTTGCAAGCATTGCAACTAATGAGTTAGTTGTGAGATGATGTATTACAGAACGAGTAAAGAGACTTGCCGGTAATGAGATTGAACTAGGTATTAAGATACCGACGATCGAATCTCGGGCAAGTAACATACCGATGACAAAGGGAACAACGTATGTTGTTATGCGGTCTGACCGATAAAAGATCTTCGTAGAATATGTGGGAGCCAATATGAGCATCTAGGTTCCGCTATTGGTTATTGACCGGAGACATGTCTCGGTCATGTCTACATTGTTCTCGAACCCGTAGGGTCCACACGCTTAAGGTTTCGATGACAGTTATATTATGAGTTTATGAGTTTTGATGTACCGAAGTTAGTTCGGAGTCCCGGATGTGATCACGGACGTGACGAGGAGTCTCGAAATGGTCGAGACATAAAGATTGATATATTGGACGACTATATTCGGACACCGGAAGTGTTCCGGGTGATTTCGGAGAAAACCAGAGTGCCGGAGGGTTATCGGAACCCCCCGAGAGAAGTAATGGGCCTTATGGGCCTTAGTGGAGAGAGAGGGGCGGCCAGGGTGGGCCGCGCCCCCTCCCCCTCTGGTCCGAATTGGACTAGGAGAGGGGGGGTGGCACCCCCCTTTCCTTCTCCCTCTCCCCCTTCCTTCCCCCCTCCTAGTAGGGGTAGGAAAGAGGGGAGTCCTACTCCTACTAGGAGGAGGACTCCTCGTCCTTGGTGCGCCATAGGGACGGCCGGCCTCCTCCCCTTGCTCCTTTATATACGGGGGCAGGGGCACCCCTAAGACACACAAGTTGATCCACGTGATCGTTTTCTTAGCTGTGTGCAGTGCCCCCTTCCACCATATTCCTCGATAATATTGTAGCGGTGCTTAGGCGAAGCCCTGCGATAGTAGAACATCAAGATCGTCACCACGCCGTCGTGCTGACGGAACTCTTCCCTGACACTTTGCTGGATCGGAGTCCGGGGATCGTCATCGAGCTGAACGTGTGCTCAAACTCGAAGGTGCCGTAGTTTCGGTGCTTGATCGATCGGGCTGTGAAGACGTACAACTACATCAACCGCCTTGTCATAACGCTTCCGCTGTCGGTCTACGAGGGTACGTAGATCACACTCTCCCCTCTCGTTGCTATGCATCACCATGATCTTGCGTGTGCGTAGGAAAATTTTGAAATTACTACGTTCCCCATCAGTGGCATCCGAGCCTAGGTTTTATGTGTTGATGTTATATGCACGAGTAGAACACACGTGAGTTGTGGGTGATATAAGTCATACTGCTTACCAGCATGTCATACTTTGGTTCGGCGGTATTGTTGGACGAAGCGGCCCGGACCGACATTACGCGTACGCTTACGCGAGACCGGTTCTCCCGACGTGCTTTGCACAAAGGTGGCTAGCGGGTGTCAGTTTCTCCAACTTTAGTTGAACCGAGTGTGGCTACGCCCGGTCCTTGCGAAGGTTAAAACAGCACCAACTTGACAAACTATCATTGTGGTTTTGATGCGTAGGTAAGATTGGTTCTTGCTTAAGCCCGTAGCAGCCATGTAAAACTTGCAACAACAAAGTAGAGGACGTCTAACTTGTTTTTGCAGGGCATGTTGTGATGTGATATGGTCAAGACATGATGCTAAATTTTATTGTATGAGATGATCATGTTTTGTAACCGAGTTATCGGCAACTGGCAGGAGCCATATGGTTGTCGCTTTATTGTATGCAATGCAACTGCGCTGTAATGCTTTACTTTATCACTAAGCGGTAGCGATAGTCGTGGAAGCATAAGATTGGCGAGACGACAACGATGCTACGATGGTGAAAGGTGTCGCGTCGGTGACGATGGTGATCATGACGGTGCTTCAAAGATGGAGATCACAAGCACAAGATGATGATGGCCATATCATATCACTTATATTGATTGCATGTGATGTTTATCTTTTATGCATCTTATCTTGCTTTGATTGACGGTAGCATTTTAAGATGATCTCTCACTAATTATCAAGAAGTGTTCTCCCTGAGTATGCACCATTGCGAAAGTTCTTCGTGCTGAGACACCACGTGATGATCGGGTGTGATAGGCTCTACGTTCAAATACAACGGGTGCAAAACAGTTGCACACGCGGAATACTCAGGTTATACTTGACGAGCCAAGCATATACAGATATGGCCTCGGAACACGGAGACCGAAAGGTCGAGCGTGAATCATATAGTAGATATGATCAACATAGTGATGTTCACCAATGAAACTACTCCATCTCACGTGATGATCGGACATGGTTTAGTTGATTTGGATCACGTGATCACTTAGAGGATTAGAGGGATGTCTATCTAAGTGGGAGTTCTTTAGAAATATGATTAATTGAACTTAAATTTATCATGAACTTAGTACCTGATAGTATCTTGCTTGTTTACGTTTGATTGTAGATAGATGGCCTGTGATGTTGTTCCGTTGAATTTTAATGTGTTCCTTGAGAAAGCAAAGTTGAAAGATGATGGTAGCAATTACACGGACTGGGTCCGTAACTTGAGGATTATCCTCATTGCTGCACAGAAGAATTACGTCCTGGAAACACCGCTGGGTGCCAGGCCTGCTGCTGGAGCAACACCAGATGTTATGACGCCTGGCAGAGCAAAGCTGATGACTACTCGATAGTTCAGTGTGCCATGCTTTACGGCTTAGAATCGGGACTTCAATGACGTTTTGAACGTCATGGAGCATATGAGATGTTCCAGGAGTTGAAGTTAATATTTCAAGCAAATGCCCGGATTGAGAGATATGAAGTCTCCAATAAGTTCTATAGCTGCAAGATGGAGGAGAATAGTTCTGTCAGTGAGCATATACTCAAAATGTTTGGGTATAATAATCACTTGATTCAATTGGGAGTTAATCTTCTAGATGATTGCGTCATTGACAGAATTCTCCAATCACTGCCACCTAGCTACAAGAGCTTCGTGATGAACTATAATATGCAAGGGATGAATAAGACTATTCCCGAGCTCTTCGCAATGCTGAAAGCTGCGGAGGTAGAAATCAAAAAGGAGCATCAAGTGTTGATGGTCAACAAGACCACTAGTTTCAAGAAAAAGGGCAAAGGGAAGAAGAAGGGGAACTTCAAAAAGAACAGCAAGCAAGTTGCTGCTCAAGAGAAGAAACCCAAATCTGGACCTAAGCCTGAAACTGAGTGCTTCTACTACAAGCAGACTGGTCACTGGAAGCGGAACTGCCCTAAGTATTTGGCGGATAAGAAGGATGTCAAGGTGAACAAAGGTATATGTGATATACATGTTATTGATGTGTACCTTACTAATGCTCGCAGTAGCACCTAGGTATTTGATACTGGTTCTGTTGCTAACATTTGCAACTCGAAACAGGGACTATGGATTAAGTGAAGATTGGCTAAGGACGAGGTGACGATGCGCGTGGGAAATGGTTCCAAAGTCGATGTGATCGTGGTCGGCACGCTACCTCTACGTCTACCTTCGGGATTAATATTAGACCTAAATAATTGTTACTTGGTGCCAGCGTTGAGCATGAACATTATATCTAGATCTTGTTTGATGCGAGACGGTTATTCATTTAAATCAGAGAATAATGGTTGTTCTATTTATATGAGTAAAATCTTTTATGGTCATGCACCCATGAAGAATGGTCTATGCTTATTAAATCTCGATAGTAGTGAAACACATATTCATAATGTTGAAGCCAAAAGATGTAGAGTTGACAATGATAGTGCAACTTATTTGTGGCACTGCCGTTTAGGTCATATCGGTATAAAGCGCATGAAGAAACTCCATACAGATGGACTTTTGGAACCACTTGATTATGAATCACTTGGTACTTGCGAACCATGCCTTATGGGTAAGATGACAAAAACACCATTCTCCGGTACTATGGGGAGAGCAACAGATTTGTTGGAAATTATACATATAGATGTATGTGGTCCGATGGATGTTGAGGCTCGTGGCGGATATCGTTATTTTCTCACCTTCACAGATGACTTAAGCAGATATGGGTATATCTACTTAATGAAACATAAGTCTGAAACATTTGAAAAGTTCAAAGAATTTCAGAGTGAAGTTGAAAATCATCGTAACAAGAAAATAAAATTCCTACGATCTAATCGTGGAGGAGAATATTTGAGTTACGAGTTTGGTGTACATTTGAAACAATGCGAAATAGTTTCGCAACTCACGCCACCCGGAACACCACATCGTAATGGTGTGTCCGAACGTCGTAATCGTACTTTACTTGATATGGTGCAATCTATGATGTCTCTTACTGATTTACCGCTATCGTTTTGGGGTTATGCTCTAGAGACGGCCGCATTCACGTTAAATAGGGCACCATCAAAATCCGTTGAGACGAACTGTGGTTTGGCAAGAAACCAAAGTTGTCGTTTCTGAAAGTTTGAGGCTGCGATGCTTATGTGAAAAAGCTTCAACCTGATAAGCTCGAACCCAAATTGGAGAAATGTGTCTTCATAGGATATCCAAAGGAAACTATTGGATACACCTTCTATCACAGATCCGAAGGCAAGACTTTTGTTGCTAAATTCAGAAACTTTCTAGAGAAGGAGTTTCTCTCGAAAGAAGTGAGTGGGAGGAAAGTAGAACTTGATGAGGTAACTGTACCTGCTCCCTTATTGGAAAGTAGTACATCACATAAACCAGTTTTTGTGACACCTACACCAATTAGTGAGGAAGCTAATGATGATGATCATGAAACTTCAGAACAAGATACTACTGAACCTCGTAGATCAACCATAGTAAGATCCGCACCAGAGTGGTACAGTAATCCTATTCTGGAAGTCATGCTATTAGATCATGATGAACCTACGAACTATGGAGAAGCGATGGTGAGCCCAGATTCCACAAAATGGCTTGAAGCCATGGAATCTGAGATGGGATCCATGTATGAGAACAAAGTGTGGACTTTGGTTGACTTGCCCAAAGATCGGCAAGCAATTGAGAATAAATGGATCTTCAAGAAGAAGACTGACGCTGACGGTAATGTTACTATCTACAAAGCTCGACTTGTCGCAAAAGGTTTTCGACAAGTTCAAGGGATTGACTACGATGAGACCTTCTCACCCGTAGCGATGCTTAAGTCTGTCCGAATCATGTTAGCAATTGCCACATTTTATGATTATGAAATTTGGCAGATGGATGTCAAAACTGCATTCCTGAATGGATTTTTGGAAGAAGAGTTGTATATGATGCAGCCGGAAGGTTTTGTCGATCCAAAGGGAGCTAACAAAGTGTGCAAGCTCCAGCGATCCATTTATGGACAGGTGCGAGCCTCTCGGAGTTGGAATAAACGCTTTGATAGTGTGATCAAAGCATTTGGTTTTGTACAAACTTTTGGAGAAGCCTGTATTTACAAGAAAGTGAGTGGGAGCTCTGTAGCATTTCTGATATTATATTAGATGACATATTACTGATCGGAAATGATATAGAATTTCTGGATAGCATAAAGGGATACTTGAATAAGAGTTTTTCAATGAAAGACCTCGGTGAAGCTGCTTACATATTGGGCATTAAGATCTATAGAGATAGATCAAGACGCTTAATTGGACTTTCACAAAGCACATACCTCGACAAAATTTTGAAAAAGTTCAAAATGGATCAAGCAAAGAAAGGATTCTTGCCTGTGTTACAAGGTATGCAATTGAGTAAGACTCAATGCCCGACCAATGCAGAAGATAGAGAGAAAATGAAAGATGTTCCCTATGCTTCAGCCATAGGCTCTATCATGTATGCAATGCTGTGTACCAGACCTGATGTGTGTCTTGCTATAAGTCTAGCAGGGAGGTACCAAAGTAATCCAGGAGTGGATCACTGGACAGAGGTCAAGAACATCCTGAAATACCTGAAAAGGACTAAGGATATGTTTCTCATATATGGAGGTGACAAAGAGCTCATCGTAAATGGTTATGTTGATGCAAGCTTTGACACTGATCCGGACGATTCTAAATTGCAAACCGGATACGTGTTTACATTAAACGGTGGAGCTGTCAGTTGGTGCAGTTCTAAACAAAGCGTTGTGGCGGGATCTACATGTGAAGCGGAGTACATAGCTGCTTCGGAAGCAGCAAATGAAGGAGTTTGGATGAAGGAGTTCATATCCGATCTAGGTGTCATACCTAGTGCATCGGGTCCAATGAAAATCTTTTGTGACAATACTGGTGCACTTGCCTTGGCAAAGGAATCCAGATTTCACAAGAGAACCAAGCACATCAAGAGACGCTTCAATTCCATCCGGGATCTAGTCCAGGTGGGAGACATAGAGATTTGCAAGATACATACGGATCTGAATGTTGCAGACCCATTGACTAAGCCTCTTCCACGAGCAAAACATGATCAGCACCAAAGCTCCATGAGTGTTAGAATCATTACTGTGTAATCTAGATTATTGACTCTAGTGCAAGTGGGAGACTAAAGGACATATGCCCTAGAGGCAATAATAATGTTATTATTTTTTTTCCTTATATCATGATAAATTTTTATTATTCATGCTAGAATTGTATTATCCAGAAACATAATACTTGTGTGAATACATAGACAAACTAAACGTCACTAGTATGCCTCTACTTGACTAGCTCGTTAATCAAAGATGGTTATGTTTCCTAACCATAGACATGTGTTGTCATTTGATTAACGGGATCACATTATTAGGAGAATGATGTGATTGACATGACCCATTCGATTAGCTTAGCACCCGATCGTTTAGTGTGTTGCTATTGCTTTCTTCATGACTTATACATGTTCCTATGACTATGAGATTATGCAACTCCCATTTGCCGGAGGAACACTTTGTGTGCTACCAAATGTCACAACGTAACTGGGTGATTATAAAGGAGCTCTATAGGTGTCTCCAAAGGTAAATGTTGGGTTGGCGTATTTCGAGATTAGGATTTGTCACTCCGATTGTCGGAGAGGTATCTCTGGGCCCTCTCGGTAATGCACATCACATAAGCCTTGCAAGCATTGCAACTAATGAGTTAGTTGTGAGATGATGTATTACAGAACGAGTAAAGAGACTTGCCGGTAACGAGATTGAACTAGGTATTAAGATACCGACGATCGAATCTCGGGCAAGTAACATACCGATGACAAAGGGAACAACGTATGTTGTTATGCGGTCTGACCGATAAAAGATCTTCGTAGAATATGTGGGAGCCAATATGAGCATCCAGGTTCCGCTATTGGTTATTTACCGGAGACATGTCTCGGTCATGTCTACATTGTTCTCGAACCCGTAGGGTCCGCACGCTTAAGGTTTCGATGACAGTTATATTATGAGTTTATGAGTTTTGATGTACCGAAGTTAGTTCGGAGTCCCGGATGTGATCACGGACATGACGAGGAGTCTCGAAATGGTCGAGACATAAATATTGATATATTGGACGACTATATTCGGACACCGAAAGTGTTCCGGGTGATTTCGGAGAAAACCGGAGTGCCGGAGGGTTACCGGAACCCCCCGAGAGAAGTAATGGGCCCTATGGGCCTTAGTGGAGAGAGAGGGGCGGCCAGGGTGGGCCGCGCGCCCCCTCCCCCTCTGGTCCGAATTGGACTAGGAGAGGGGGGGGGGCGCCCCCCTTTCCTTCTCCCTCTCCCCCTTCCTTCTCCCCTCCTAGTAGGGGTAGGAAAGAGGGGAGTCCTACTCCTACTAAGAGGAGGACTCCTCCTCCTTGGCGCACCATAGGGACGGCCGGCCTCCTCCCCTTGCTCCTTTATATACGGGGGCAGGGGCACCCCTAAGACACACAAGTTGATCCACGTGATCGTTTTCTTAGCCGTGTGCAGTGCCCCCTTCCACCATATTCCTCGATAATATTGTAGCGGTGCTTAGGCGAAGCCCTGCGACAGTAGAACATCAAGATTGTCACCACGCCGTCGTGCTGACGGAACTCTTCCCTGACACTTTGCTGGATCGGAGTCCGGGGATCGTCATCGAGCTGAACGTGTGCTCAAACTCGGAGGTGCCGTAGTTTCGGTGCTTGATCGATCGGGCCGTGAAGACGTACGACTACATCAACCGCGTTGTCATAACGCTTCCGCTGTCGGTCTACGAGGGTACGTAGATCACACTCTCCCCTCTTGTTGCTATGCATCACCATGATCTTGCGTGTGCGTAGGAAAATTTTGAAATTACTACGTTCCCCATCAGATCTCTTGGGTCTTGGTCTTCCAAGAAACAAAACTCAGTATCCTTATCCACCGCCGAAGTGGAATACATTCCTGCTGGTTCATGTTGTGCTCAATTACTTTGGATGACCCAAACTCTTAAAGATTATGCGATCAATGTGAAACATGTTCCATTGCTTTGTGACAATGAGAGTGCTATTAAGATTGCTCACAATCCCGTGCAACATTCTCGAACTAAGCATATTGAAGTTCGTCATCATTTCATTCGAGATCATGTTGCTAAAGGGGACATTGATCTTAGGCATGTTCGTACTGATAAGAAATTGGCGGATATATTCACCAAACCACTTGATGAGAAAGTCTTTTGCCATTTGAGAGGTGAATTGAACATCATTGATGCTTCAAACTTGGAGTAGGAACTCCATTTGGATACATGCAAGGCATGAATATATGACAAATCCTTGATATTTCTCTTATGATGATATTCATATGTCTTGGATATATTTGCACCCTTGCATGTTATCTAACCCTTGTAGGTACTTGGATGAATCTAAATCTATGAGATAGCAACCCACTCACATCTTGAGCGATCTCTACATCACCAAGTCTCTACAATACGGTGGTTGATGACAAGGAAGCACGAAACCCTTCAACATATCCTTTGACAAATTATATGTATCAAATTTCATGATTGTCATTTTGGATACACAAGTGCTCTTTCTTGCAAAACTAACCCATGTAGGTAGATGAACTCAACTCCAAGTGGTGCTCCCAACCATTCTTGTGCTACATCAACCTTGAGCACCCCACGCAAGTTCAACTACATGATCAAGATCAACACCACCACCCAAGGTATGTCATTCCATCTTAGAGAAGCTTTACCTCAAGACATAGGTCAAAGCAACTCAACAAGATGTGAATACATCAAATGCTTAAACAAAACATGGTAACCCCATTTTGAGCTTAAACGATGAGTATGACTTACGATCAAGTGTTCTTACTTGACTCCTGAGTCAATATACTCTAACATAGGTGACTTTGTCACCGCCCAATTCTACATGAAGTTCTCTAGTGTTTCCTTCAGTTTTTGCAAACTTCATCCAGATTTTCTTTTCTTTGTTTTGTTCTGCATTCCTTGCATCCAATTCCTTGCAAATCCTTGTGAGATCTTTCTTGTCTAGTGAGCTGAGGTGAAACGTGTTTTCTCTGTGATAAACTCGTTCACACCGGTTTGTTGCATTCGGTCCAACCGAACTCTTTTGGTGCAACCGGAACACACCACTCGGTGCAACCGATTTCACTACAAGAAAGACAACGTGTCACTTGTTCCTGCATTCTTTTTACTCCATCTCCACTCAATGATCATTGTCCTCTATCAGCATCACATTCGACTTGCTGCTTTTCTTTGTGACTCAAGGACCGAACCCATTTGTAACAAACATCCAGAAGAGCCCTTCTTGGAAATTGATGTCAAAGGGGGAGAGAGATCACATCAAAGCTTAATCATTTCTATAGGGGAGAGAGAATACTCAGGGGGAGAGAGTTCTTCAATGAGAAAGAAGTATCACATCAAAGACCCCGGATGCTTGGTGTTGAAGAGGAGAGAAGTTACATGTCTTTAAGAGGGGAAAGACATGTTCATATTTGATTGTTTGCATTTGCTCCTTTTTCTTTCGTTGCTCTGATTTTCTGTTCCCTATCTTCTCCCAGTATCCCAAGCAAGATTCAGGGGGAGCAATACATCTAAGGGAAGGAAATCCTTGAATTCATTGCATATCTTTACCTTTGGGGACATGTCTATATCCAATAGAGTAGTCAGTACTCACTCTCTACATGTCATCCCAGTCTTGGTACTCTTGTGGTTTCTTTGTTTAATCTAGCTAGTAGATGTATCTGTGTTATCTAACCTTGTTTACTCAGGTTCATTTCTCCTAATCCAACTCAAGACCACAAGGTAAGTATTTGCATCACACTCGTGTGCATGAGGACTTCTTGCTAATGTACATATTGTTTGCAAGAAAGACTCATGAGCATGTAGGTACATTTCCTATATTTACATCTTTTTCTCTGATGCATATAGCCAAGATACATGCAACACATTGCTTACTCTGTCATGCTATGCATTCACATGTTCTTATATTCCATAGTTACATGATTGGATACATATAGGGGGAGCCTATGCATGTTACATGTCTTTCCAAAGCTTTGCCTGTTATTCTCTATTTCTTTATCTAAAGCTTTGATGTATGTTGTCATCAATTACCAAAAAGGGGGAGATTGAAAGCACAAGTGCTCCCCGGGTGATTTTGGTAATTAATGTCAACATATCTCTTGTTGGACTAATACTTTCATCTAGCATATTTCAGATAAGTCCAACAGTGAAGTGGCATGGACTAGAGGATGTGGGACCCCTTCAAGATGATGAAGACAAATGATTGGCTCAAGCTCAAAGCTCAGGACTCTACATTTTTCATTTTAGTGATCCAAGATCACACTGAGTCCATAGGAAAGCCAATACTATTAAGAGGGGATGATGTGTTTCTTAATGAGGTTCTTGCTCAAAGTGCTTAGTGATATGCTCCACAACCTCAACCACTTCCTCATATCCAAATATATCCCAAACCAAAAGTCAAACTCGGCCCCACCGATTTGATCTATCCGGCGCCACCGAGTTCTCTTGACACAGCCACTGCCAGCAACCCTAATCAACTCGGTCTCACCGAGATGGGATTGTAATCTCTCTGTTTCCCTTCGTAACGTTTCGGTCCAACCGAGATGAGCAATCAGTCCCACCGAGATTGCAATGCCAACTCTCTGTTTCCCTTTCGTAACGTTTTGGTCCTACCGAGAGAGCGAATCGGTTCCATCGAGATTGCCTGACCAACTCTCTGGTTAGTCTATTACCAAAATCGGTCTCACCGAGTTTGTGTAATCGGTCTCACCGAGATTACGTTATGCCCTAAACCTAATGATATCGGTCCCACCGAGTTGACATGTCGGTCCCACCGAAAACCCTAACGGTCACATTATGAACTAAATCGGTCTGACCGAGTTGTATGATTCGGTCCCACCGAGTTTGGTGATTTGTGTGTAACGGTTAGATTTTGTGTGGAGGCTATATATACCCCTCCACCCACTCTTCATTCGTGGAGAGAGCCATCAGAACATGCCTACACTTCCAACATACATTTTCTGGGAGAGAACCACCTACACTTGTGTTGAGGTCAAGATAGTTCATTCCAACCACATAAATCTTGATCTCTGGCCTTCCCCAAGTTGCTTTCCACTCAAATCATCTTTCCACCAAACCCTATCGTATGAGAGAGAGAGAGAGAGAGAGTTGAGTGTTGGGGAGACTATCATTTGAAGCACAAGAGCAAGGAGTTCATCATCAACACACCATTTGTTACCCCTTGGAGAGTGGTGTTTCCTAGATTGGTTAGGTGTCACTTGGGAGCCTCCGTCAAGATTGTGGAGTTGAACCAAGGAGTTCGTATGTGCAAGGATATCGCCTACTTCGTGAAGATCTACCCTAGTGAGGCAAGTCCTTTGTGGGCGATGGCCATGGTGGGATAGACAAGGTTGCTTCTTCGTGGACCCTTCGTGGGTGGAGCCCTCCGTGGACTCGCGCAACCGTTACCCTTCGTGGGTTGAAGTCTCCATCAACATGGATGTACGATAGCACCACCTATCGGAACCACGCCAAAAATCTCCGTGTCTCCAATTGCGTTTGCACACTCCAATCCCATCCCTTTACATTCTTGCAACTTGCATGACTTACTTTCCGCTGCTCATATACTCTTGTCATGCTTGCTTGAGATGTATTGTGAATGTTCAAACTTGTGCCAAAACTCCACTTCAACTTAAAGAAATTAAAAACTGCAACTTTTCTTGCTAAGAGTCTATTCACCCCCCCCCTTTATACACCTCCTTTTGATCCTATAGAAGGCCATGTTCTCCGTACCATAGCCACAAAGCATCACCGCCGGCTTCGACATCTTAAGTGTAGGGCATCAACGCAAGGTCATCGGATGGTTCGACTTGTTACAAATGAAACAATATTGCTGTGTCTCACAATCTTTAGCATGGTGTCCCGCAGACTGACACTTGGTGCACCACAACTTTTTAGTCGATGTACCCACACCGACAGACTCTGTTGATTGCACCGGGAGTTGATGCTGAATCGGTACCAACTCACCTTGGGTTGCAGTCGTGGAAGTTGCAGGAACAAGAGCCGGCGCCCCCTACTGCCCTTGTGAAGACAGAGCGGTGGTGGCAACAACGACTGTAGGAGCTGCCCCCGACTGGTATTTGGGGCGTCCTCCCTTGCCACCCTTCGGCTTACGAGGGCGTGCGTTCGCTGCCGGCCCAACTGCCGCTTTGTACGCCGGCCCGATGTTGAAAGCAATCTGCTACCTGCCAACTGGAGGCCCTTGTTGCTATTGCAGAGGTGTACCAGTTAGTTGATAAGAGAAAAGTATGGGTTGCTGCTGATGATGCACATATCCCGCCGGAGGTTGAAAGAACTGCTGCTGCTGGTAACCGGGTGCAAACTGCTGCGGCAGATTCATATGATATAGCTGCTGTTGTTGCATCGGCGCCTGATAGGAAGCCTAAATTGAGGGCGTCACCACATTCCCTGCCGGTGCTATCGGTTGCGTCGGCAGAACTGGTGGGAACACACTAGGAGCAAATCCCGGTGCACCACCAGACGAAGAGACATCAGGTGGCTGAGAAGTGGTGGTGTTCGGCCGGCTGTGGTGGCCGGAGCTGGGAACGGTCGGCGCGGTCGCTTCACCACGCGTCATAGCCGAAGAGCGCATGACGACCGCAAATGATCGAGTGAGATTAGGGTTCCCAGCTGCTCGCCCCCGATTCCACAAGTGGCCTAGCCAATGCCCAAGATTTGCCATCCTAAGTGGATGATCAGGATGCATCGGATCGCCAGCCAGGCTTGGAGCCGCCGAAGAAACCGGATCGAAGATTTGAGCGACGATAGTCGTTGCGGGCTGTACGGCCAGGCCCAACATCCGCGGCTCAGCGATGGACTCGGACGAGGCCGCCATGACACCAAGACTCTATGGCGGAATAAGATCACCGATTTTCCTCGGCGGTGACAGCCGAGGTGGTGGGATGGGACCGACCCATGGCCTGACCAGAGCCCTAGCCGAGCCAGGAAACCCGTGGACGCCACGAGCTAACTGACGATCCGACACACGTGACGTCGTCTTGTCCGTGGCTGGGACGGGTGGCGCGATGACCTCCGCTGATTCCTCCTCCGGCGCCGAGCTTTCAAACACGGCAGGCCTGCACACTGAAAGCACCTCACCTGCATGTTGACATGGATGTTTCTCCCACACCCTAGACGCTGGCATAGGGTAGCCTATATCCGCCCAAAACTCATCAGCGAGCTCCGCGCCAGTCTTTCTCCGGCGTGCGACGCGAGACTGCAAGTGACGACCATCTAGAGATCGGTCCTTGGCCACTGGCTTGGACTTCTCCACACCCGTCTCTGCCAAACAGGAGAAGTGAGATCCCGAGCCAACTGACGGCGCCGGCGACTAGCACTGAGCCAGGGTGAGGCGTCGCCTAGAGGCGATCCACATTACATGGAGCTCCTGCGCAGGTGAGAGGAATATCTAAAGGCAATAAAGTGGTGTGCTTTGTATGTCCTCCATTTTCGTAATTTGTCCTTTAAATAAATGATGGATTGACTGGTTGATGGTAGTACAGGTATCATTAACTTATAATCTCCTTTGTACTACATAAGAGAATGAAAACAAAACATGTTGAAATGCTTAGCTATTTTTTCCTTTGTAGGAGTACTGGTTCTATGTTTGAAGATGACTAATATATTTCGTGGTAACACATGGTTGGGGCTCCTCTTTTAGGAGGCTTGCACGGTTCGTGGATTGGTTGATCATGGAATAGTTGTCTGAAATAATGTTTTACAATATATTCCTGATGTAGGGTGGAACCCTAGATGGTCAATCTTTCACGAAAGGAGCGGATTCTGCGAGGAACACGAAGAACACGAGGGGAATCACGAGAGGAAACACGAGAGAAACACTCAAACCAACAAGAAGTAGTCACACATGTGCTAGATCCATGAACACAAAGTAAGATACATGATCCACAATCAACAAGGGACGATACAAAGGGTAACCGGTTCTTCTCTGTGAGGAGGTCTTGATGGGAGTCTTCTCTTCTCCATGAGGAGGTCTTGAATCCAACGTGGATCTTCTCCGAAGAGGGGCCGAGGTCTCTCTCATAGAGTAGATCCGTATGGATGAGCAAAGCTCTATCTCAAGTATGAGCTAAACCAATGCTAACCCTAACTAGGATGAGGTGGAGGAGTATATATAGTCTAGGGACACGAAGGGGTAAGTGGGGGATACATGGGCCTCGGGCCCGATCTCTGTGCACAGACAGGCGTCGGACGTCCGGTGGGTGTCGGACGTCTGGAGGCTCGGGACGGTCCGGACGTTCGAAAGTCTTCGGTCTTCCGTAGATAGCGTTCTGTCGCCATGGCATCGGTCGTCTGGTGGCTCTTGGTCGTCCGGGGCTTGGGGTGTGTCGGACGTCCGGTATTTGCTAGTCGTCCGGCCGTTGTAGCTTCCGCGGGCTGACTCTTCAGGCTGGTGGGTGTTCCAGGCGTCGGATGTCCGGCGGGGCCCGGTCGTTCGGAGGCTGAAGACTTTGGGCAGCTTCTTCTCTTGGTCCTTGTACTTGGCATCCTCGCTAGCTCGTCCGTTGGATGTGGTGGCTCTGTGGCTTTCCTCTAAGTACCTGATCATGCATAGCACACACGTTGGAGGTAGTAGCCATGTCTCACATGTAGAAAGTGAAAGTTCGGAGAGGAGCGAATTCACCTTGTGTCCAATGGCGTATGTTCGAGGTCTCGTCATATGTCCTCTTGGGGATTCGAGAGTAGTCGGAGTGTACATGGGGGTGAACGTGGGATGCTCCGCATCATCTCCCCCCTTGGGAAAGATCTGCCCTCGGATCGTGATCCTCATCACCATGGAAATGGTTGTCGTGGACAGACTTGTAGTTGGACGGAATTGAAAGCATTGCACAATCCAAGTACTCCAAGGTGTCTCCAGAGTGATAGACATGCAAAAGGAGCAAACACAAGTGACACTCGTAAATACAATGGTTAGCACACACAAAGTGTCCTTCATGCAAGAATGAGTCTGTTCGGCAAGATTGTGTGTGGCAAGACACATGATGCTTATCAAAAGATGTAAAATGATATGTAAAGCATTCACGGGAGCAAAAGCATTCATTGTGCACACAAATGTATTGTGATTATGATGTCATAGTGAGACGGTTTATCAATAGCATGAATATGGCAATGGATGCTCAATATGAATAAGGTATCATGCAATTGATGGTGGGCAAGATGAGCATGATGTATGAATATGCCATCAAGGAAGATCACAAAAAATTTCTAAGAAAGTGCACAAGCTCATATATCATGGATGACATGGGAATACAAGATGCAACAAGGCAATCACAATGTGGGTCAATCCATGCATAAGACGCAAATTTGTCATGTGTATGATATGTCCATCGAGCATGACATGTGTGATCAACAAATATGGAGGTGTTAGTGTACCAATGCTCGATGTCGTGGCATGAGTGGAGGTTCGAAGGTGCATCCAATAAGTCCGAGCGCTCCTCAATGTGAAGGTACGTAGAGCCAATCTTCAATGTCGCTCCTCCGTTCGCGAGATGTATCATGTAGACAACAAGAAGGAAACAACAATGAAAGAGTGACCCATCCAATATGCGTATTTGAGGTTGGCTCAAAGGGAAGGAGTTCACCTTTATGAGAATGTCGAAAATGTTGGTGTCGCACATCGTGTATGTCTTCGCATGACCAAGTTGTTGCATAATGGCACCGCCTTGTGAATCATCCGAAATGAAAGAACATGACAAACACTTGGAAAAACAAATGAGGTTAGTGGAAGTGCAAAACCTATCATTTGTGTGGTAAGATACCCAACAAGTGTATGCATCATGGTCATCATAAGAAAGGACAAGGGAGCATTTCATAGTATGTAGGCATATGATGCGAGAACAACCAAATACAATAGGCTCAATGAAACAAGCATGCCTCACAAGTAATATGTCCAACTCTCCACGATCAATAAGCATAGCAAGTTGGCACTCAATACAAGTGGATATGAAGGATGCCACTAATGGAGACAAGAGACAATGATCAAGATAAATCGTGTGAGAGGCATTAACATATATGTCATCAACCCAAGAAAGCAAGTAAGAGTGGAACATGGGTGATGCGACAAAGCAAGCAATCATAGTGATCAAGTCAAGCAAGCTAGTAGTGAGAAGATGCAACATGCTAGAGGGAATCATGGCAAGCATGTCATGTGTGCAAATAGTGGGCATGAATAATGCACGTGACATATCACAAACATGAAGGCAAGATATGAGCAAAATAATATCAATAGCATGAGGCACATGATAAACATGGCAATAGCATCAAGGATCTCCACCAATCATGCAAATATACATAGAAGTAGTATAATGGTAAATCATGGGTAAATGCACGCAAGGGTCACAATTACATGGAAAAAACATAGGAAGAGGCATAGCATGCAAAGTGAACACGAGAAAATGGGCATAACATAACAAGTGATATATAGCCCAAAGCCGTGTGAGAGACAAGGAAAATAGATGCGTGTAGTCGTTGCGCGAAGAAAATGGTGGGAAGGACAATCCACAGGATCCCAAGTCATCGTTGCTCACAGAAGCTCTTTTCGTCAACTCTTGGGATTGAGAGGTTAACGAGTATATGTTAGTACCTACACAAAACAAAGACAAAGGAAAAATTGTGTGTGCATGGTATATGTACACATCATCCATCATGATGCGCACATGCTTGTGTCGGTTAGCACAAAACATCCAATGCTCAAATAAATGAGATGTGTGATATAGAAACAAGTCATCTATCATGATAGGTTTGTTGTTATGTATAGCATAATGGAGACTTAAATTGTGTAATGCATCATGAGAAATATGTAGTGCAAGCAAGTATGGGAATCATGCAAAGTATGGAATGCATCAAAATGTCCTAATATGTACGAGGAAACTATGGGGTCTCCTCATGATCATTAGTGGAAACATCACATGGAGAATATTGACAACATCCAAAACAATGCATATTTGGAACACTGTGATCATGGCATGGCATAGTGGATGAATTGCGCAAATCATGTAATGGAAGCATGACAATATCATCACATGAAAAACAAAAGCCAATGACCATCATCTCGTCATCTATGCCATAAGTGCAAATGTGATTTATTTTAATGGGGCATGCATAGTTACTATGTTGAGATTGAAATGATGCAATATGGGAGATCTCACTCATAGCATATGATAAGTTTAAAGGATTATCAAACATGATGCGACCAATAGAATTTTCACATGATATCCTATGGAGCATAGCATCACAACTAGGAAAATCAACATGCTCATCATCATATTCATCATAGATTGGTAAGTCATGACATTAAGAATTCCCACTAGCATGAAGCATGGGAATAGATGGATCAACATCTTGCAAGCAATCATTAGTGAGATAGTCCACTAGTGGGACAAGAGAAGCACCATCACCTATGTTACCTTTGGAGCATCGCTCATGTGTTGTAGGTGAGGTGTCGAAGACCGATTCATGGTCATCTTTATCTTGATGGAACCATGTGGGGGGTGCATCTTCTTCCACCATGGCCATCGTTGTCTCCATTGTAGGTATGGACACGTCGAGGATAGGCGTGTCATCATGTAGGAGACCTAGCACCAAAGAAGAAAACACACTCGGAGTAGAGGTTAGGTCATTAGAAATCATAGTGGCCTCACATGCCATGTCAACTACCTCACTCACTAAGTGTTGTGGTTCACTCACTCCCTCTTGGATGCTCTCACTCGTATGGTTGGTCGAGTCACTCAAATGGCTCTCAACCTCACCTAGGGTGTGTGGCTTCTTGAGAAAGGCTTCCTTGAGCTCGTGCAGCATAATCTTGAAGTTCTTCACCTCTTGCACGCTAAGCTTGGCCATATGCTTCTTGAACTGAGCCTTTTCATAGTCAATCTTTTGCTTCAGTTCAACAATGCGCTGGGCGATAGCTAACTCTGAAGCAATGGCACTATGGAAGGCGACACTGAGGCCAATGGGTAGTTGGAGATCTTTGAAGCTGATATTTGGCGTGTCAAACCATTCATCAATGAAGTTGTGGATGATTGTTACATCAAAGAGAGGCAGATCATTGAAGATTTCTACTTCTTCTTTGCTCTTGATGAGTTGCTCAAGAGCGTCATCTACAAGATCTTCATCACTTGACAGATCAATGGCATCATTGCACAGAATGACAGCAGCTGTTAGCTCTTGGCCGGTGTGTGGCAGAGGCATCTTGACCTTCTGGGGCTTGGAGATGCGTGATAAATCTTCGGACTGCACACTGTCTTCAGGAGGTGCAGTTGCCAGTGGCTTCGCCCGTCAGATTTTTGGTGAAGGGGCAGGCTTTGAAGCTTTAGGCTTCTTCAACTTCTTTGGCTTCGGCACTGCAGGCGCTTCATCTGATTCAGCGTCAGCTATAGGCTCATTCACTGCAGTCCCTTGAACCAAGATATGGGTGATGAGGCCTTCAAGGTTGTAGAAAGGACCGACGACATTGGGTTCTGCATCTCGTGTGCCATCAGCCCTTGGAGCTGAGGGACCAGGGTTGAAGTCTAGTCCCAATGTCTTCTTATTTTGCTTCGCTGAGTTCTGGGCAAACTCGAAGTTGCGCTTGAATAGAATGTCGTCATGACACTATAGTAGTGATGATGGGTGTGCATCAACAGGCTGTGGCCCACGGACCATGCAGGGATAGAAGCCTTGTTCAATGGCTTCATCTCTGGACCTGGGTTGAAGATTCTTGTATAGGATGTCTCCCCACGGTCTCTTGATGGCATTTTTCTCAGTATATTCCTGGGTTACAAATCGGTATTTGAACCATTGTTCTGCCCAATATCTTCGAATCCATTGGATTCGGGTCTTGCGCTGATTGTAATCCTCTTCAGGATCTGTCATCTACAGTTCTGAGAGGTCATCTGGTAGATCTCTAGATGTTTCTCCACGATGCTTTCTGCCACCCTTCCTTGCTGATTTCTCTGAAGCCATGAACTTTAAACTGAAAGGCTTCAACACGTTCAAAGGCTTCAAAGATTTTCGCTTGCTGGACACACAGGAACTTGCTTCGGGAGAATTTATATGATGCTGTAAGAATTCTGCAAATGAATGCAGACTATGAGAACCAAGGGATTCTCCCACGGACATGTACCCGTGACAACATTAAGGTGCGAGGGAAGGGGAAGAGGTCATATGCATTCTCAGAAGATTTTGAATATAAATCAGTTTAGAAGACATTGACCTCATCGTGCGAAGACATTCACTCATAGATAAGGAGTTGGTTCCAGATTTGTATGAATCCAGAGATCAGTACAAGTGAGGAATCTAACTACTTTGTGAAGCATAAGTGAATATACTAGGCATGTTATGAGATGCAGTATGAGAGAGATCTAACTTGTGTGAATAGAAGATGCTTGTGGTAGAAAGTGACAAAGCCATAGGATCAACGGTGCCGTAAAAAGGAAGTTTTATTTACCACACTAAGAACTGCTAGACGGAGTGGAAGATGAGGCCGAGCAGTTCGATCTTCCATGCCCTAACTTGGCGACGGAGGACACCTACGGCGACGGCGGAGAGGACGATGTCCGCGGTCAGCGTGAAGACGGCGTCGGAGAGGTTGCGGCAACGAAGTGCTTCGTCGCCGGTGTCGTCGAGGGCTAGCAGTGGCGCTAGGGTTCGTGCGAGAGTGGAAGAAGAGATAATGACCGCCGTGAAGTGTGTATTTATAGGTACAGGGGCGGCACTGCGTTATTACACAGGTGCTCCTGGCGATTCGCATCTGAGGAACACGTGGCCCTTATGCAGAATTTTGGGGTTTGTTCCATGTCCCACGCACGCCTGGATTGTTGGGTGGTCGTTCCTACTTCTCCGGGTTTCATGTGGAGGAATGAGCATTGAAGGTGGACTTAAGGTTTGTCTTTGTATCTTCTGCTGACAAGGACGCAGAGAAGACATTCGACAGTTTCAATAGAATGCATATGATTTGGAGAGATAGAGTTTGAGATAGATAGCATAGAGAGGTTAGGGTCCGATCACATTCACTTAGTTCAAAAGATTCAACAAGAAGACATAGCTATAAGTGAATGCTGTAGAGGACAGAACACTAGTATATATATATAATCAACATAGTGAAGATAATCATGAAGACATGTTGAGATTGATGCCAAACCAAATGTGAAGACATAGCAAGGTAACGCCATGAGTGAAACACTTCAAAATAGAACATTTGGTGGTGGCGTTACCCACCATATAGGAAGTATTAGACCCAGACACGGCGCACAATTATCGTGGCGCTCCGAAGTCAAATTCCACATTAATGTATTCACACTTAGAATGTATGTCTTCATTGATTGAAGATATACTTTACTTCATGTGTTGCACATCTAAGTCATCAATATGCATAAGGGTTAGGATGTGTGCCTGATCACAGGACATTTGAGGATTCCAGGATATTTAGCTCACACCGTAACTTGCAAAATCTCTTCTCATCCAAGGGCTTGGTGAAGATATCTGCCAATTGCTCTTCAGTGTTGACGTGTATGATATCAATATCTTCCTTCACAACATGATCTCTGAGAAAGTGATGACGAATTTCAATGTGCTTTGTCTTCGAGTGCTGAACTGGGTTGTTGGCAATCTTGTTGGCGCTTTCGTTGTCGCAGTAGAGTGGCACTTGCTTCAGATGAATGCCATAGTCTTTGAGCGTTTGCTTCATCCATAGAAGCTGAGCGCAGCAAGATCCAGCAGCAATGTATTCAGATTCAGCAGTGGAGAGAGATACACAGTTCTGCTTCTTTGAAGACCAACATACAAGTGATCGTCTCAGAAAGTGACATGTGCCTGATGTAGACTTGCGATCAACTTTGTCACCAGCATAATCAACATCCGAGAATCCAACCAGATCAAACTCTGAGCCCTTTGGATACCATAATCCTAGAGTTGGGGTGTGAGCCAAATATTGAAGAATTCGCTTCACAGCTAAGTGATGCGACTCCTTTGGTGTCGCTTGAAATCGAGCACACATGCAAACACTAAGCATAATATCTGGCCTAGATGCACATAGATAAAGTAAAGAACCAATCATGGAGCGGTATACCTTTTGATCGAACTCTTTACCATTGTCGTCAGGACCCAGATGATGCTTGGCTGGCATTGGCGTCGTGAAGCCTTTGCAGTTTTGCATACCGAACTTCTTCAGGCAATCTTTGAGATACTTCTCTTGATATATGAAGATGTTGTTGCGTTGCTGTCGTATTTGAAGACCGAGAAAGAACTTCAGCTCTCCCATCATAGACATTTGATATTGCTCTTGCATCATATATCCAAACTCTTCACTGTATTTCTGATTGGTGCAGCCGAAGATAATGTCATCCACATATATTTGGCACACAAACAGTTCACCATCATATGTCTTCGTGAAGAGAGTGGGGTCGAGAGAACCAGGTATGAAGCCTTTGCTCTTCAGGAAGTATTTGAGTGTGTCATACTAGGCCCGAGGGGCTTGTTTGAGGCCATACAGTGCCTTGTTGAGCTTGTATACCATGTCAGGATGTTTTGGATCTTCAAAGCCAGGAGGTTGTGCAACATACACTTCTTCTTCAATCTTGACATTGAGGAAGACGCTCTTCACATCCATTTGATAAAGAAGTATGTTGTGATGATTTGCATAGGCTAGCAGTATGCGTATGGCTTCAAGTCTAGCCACATGAGCAAATGTTTCATCGAAGTCAATGCCTTCCACTTGAGTATATCCTTGAGCAACGAGACGAGCTTTGTTTCTGACAACTTGACCATGCTCATCTTGCTTGTTGCGGTATATCCATTTGGTGCCTATTATGTTGTGCTTCCGAGGATTGGGACGCTTGACCAGTTCCCATACATTATTCAGCTCAAACTGTTGAAGCTCGTCTTGCATAGCTTGAATCCATTCAGGTTCCATGAAGGCTTCTTCAACTTTCTTGGGTTCTGTTATTGAGACGAATGCGAAGTGCCCACAGTAATTTGCTAGCTGAGTTGCCCTTGAATGAGTGAGTGGACTAGGTGCATTGATGCTATCAATTATTCTTTCAATCTGCACTTCATTGGCAACGCGCGGATGTACAGGGCGAAGATTTTGCTCTTGCTGATCATTGTCGTTGTTAGAAGGAATGTCTTCAGGCTGAGCATTGTCTTCATGTTGATCAGGTGCTGAGATGATAAGTTCTTCTTCAGGATGAGCTTCAGAAGGTATAATTTCTCCAGTTCACATTAGCTTGATTGATTCACTGGATGGAACTTCATCTAGCACATTTGGCAGTTGCTCTCTTTGTGAACCGTTGGTCTCATCGAACCGCACATCCACTGTTTCAACCACTTTGTAATGAAAGAGATTGAAGACTCTGTAGGAGTGCAAATCCTTTCCATATCCAAGCATAAAACCCTCATGTGCTTTTGGTGCAAACTTTGAGGTGTGATGTGGGTCCTTGATCCAGCACCTGGTGCCAAATACTCTGAAGTAACTGACATTTGGCTTCTTGCCAGTAAGGAGCTCATAAGATGTCTTGTTCAGAAGCTTGTGAAGATAAACACGATTGATTGTATGGCATGCAGTATCAATGGCTTCAGGCCAGAATTTTCTTGGAGTCTTGTATTCATCTAGCATTGTTCTGGCCATCTCAATGAGTGTTCTGTTCTTGCGTTCGACGACCCCATTCTGCTGTGGCATGTACGGGGCTGAGAATTCATGTGTGATGCCCAAGGTATCAAGATATGTATCAAGGCTAGTGTTCTTGAATTCAGTGCCATTATCACTTCTGATATGCTTTATCTTGGCGCCATAGTTGTTCATTGCTCGATTGGTGAAGCGTCTGAAGACATCCTGCACTTCAGTCTTGTAAAGGATTATGTGCACCGAAGTATATCTAGAATAATCATCAACAATGACAAAGCCATAGAGACAAGCAGTAGTAGTAAGAGTTGAGTAATGAGTGGGGCCGAAAAGATCCATGTGAAGCAGTTTGAAGGGTCGAGTAGTGGTCATGATTGTCTTCGAGGGATGTTTGGCCCTCGTCATCTTTCCTGCCTCACAGGCACCGCATAAGTGATCTTTCTTGAACTTGATGCCCTCGATGCCTATGACATGCTTCTTCTTTGCCAGGGTGTGGAGGTTCCTCATGCCAGCATGCCCAAGCCTCCGATGCCAGAGCCAGCATTCTGAAGCTTTTGCTAGAAGACATACGGCAAGCTGTGGTCCTGCTGAGAAATCTACCACATACAAATCATCTTTTTGATACCCTTCAAATACTAGAGACTTGTCAGATTCCATTAGAACAAGGCAACGATATTTTCCAAATATTACGATCATGTTTAAATCGCAAAGCATTGAGACAGACATTAAGTTGAAGCCAAGGGATTCAACAAACATGACTTTATCCATGTGTTTATCCCTTGAGATTGCAACTCTACCTAGACCCAATACCTTACTTTTACCAGTGTCAGCAAATGTGATGTGGCTCTTGTCGGATGGACGTAAGGTTGAGTCCATAAGAAGGCTTCTTTTGCCAGTCATGTGATTTGTACACTCACTATCAATAGTCCATTCTGAAGACGCTGGTGTCGTACCCTACAGTGCAGTTAGGGGGATAGGCTTCACGAAGAGCATTGTGAAGCAAAAACATTTGATGAACCAGTGGGTTATGAAAGCTTAGATCCAGATTAGGACTAATAGGGAGAGTAGCAAGCGATTCAGGAACGAAGTACATAGTAAGACCATTCGGGCATTTGATCTTGCGCCCTACAAGATGTTTAAGGTCCCCAGCAATAGCGTCAGACGATTTTGGTTTTCTGCTGGAGACCTTTCCCTACAAAAGAGAGTTAAGCTTTCTTAGCCACCCACATCTTCAAGGGTGGCTTAGAATCAATAAGTCTAAGTGCAGCATCTGAGAACTTTGGCTTTGGAGCCCTAGCAAACAGTCTTGCAGGCGGACAATAGTACTCATAAGAATAAGCAGAATAGTTCTTGGTCTTATGAACATGGCGGTTTGATGAACCGCTCTCATATTCATATGCCTGAGTATGGTTTCCCTGCAAAACATTTGCGTTAGTGCGACTCAGGTGAGTCCTCTGTCTATATGAAGCCTTTGGACCGTATGAAGCCTTTGGTCTGAGGTTTGTCTTCTTCACATGAGGTGTCATGATGACATTCATAGGAAGATTCTCCAGACACCTTTTCGGAACCCAGATCTTCTTCATAGGCGGTCCATTCCTGCAGTTAGTACCAATGTACCTGGCAAACACTTCACCATTCTGATTCTTAAACAGTTTATAGTTTGCATCAAGGGATTCATCAATGATAATGGGGTTAGCACAAGTGAAGCCAGATAGATTGGATGGATCTGCTGAAGGTTCCTTTGCAGCAACCCACGTGGTTTTGGGGTACTGCTCAGGTTTCCAGTAAGAGCCATCAGCATTCATTTTCCTTACGAACCCAACACCCTCTTTCCTCGGGTTTCAGTTCAGAATCTGCTTTTTGAGGACATCACATATTGTCTGATGCCCTTTAAGACTTTTGTACATCCCTGTTTCAAGCAATGTCTTCAACCTAGCATTCTCATCAGCAATAGCAGTGGTATCCTCAGCAGAGGGGTTAGTTACCACATCAACAGTTGAAGATATCGCAACAGTAGTAGCAGTAGAACATTCAGCAACAGAAGTAGCATTATCACGCTCAATGCATTTAAGACATGGTGGTTCAAATCTGTCCTGAGCGGAACTGATCTATTTGGCATGAAGTGACTCGTTTTCCTTTTGAAGATCTTCATGAGCCGCTCTCAATTTCTCAAGATCTTGCTTCCTTTGAAGATAATCATAGGAAAGCTTTTCATGAGTTGTTGAGAGAGTTTCATGACGACTTTCAAGTTCCTCATACTTAACGTGAAGATTTTTTATGTCTTCAATTAAGGATTCAGATCGAGTCATTTCAGCACCTAACAGATCATCGCTTCTATCTAACAGTTTTTGAATATGTTCCATAGCTTTCTGTTGTTCAGTTGTAATTTTAGCAAGTGTTTTGTAGCTGGGTTTTGAACCACAATCAGAGTCATCGTCACTAGATGTTTGATAGTGAGTAGTGCGTGTGTTTACCTTGGCACCGCGTGCCATGAAGTAGTAGGTAGAAGCGGAGTAGTCCTTGTCATTTGCATCGGTGTCGGTGATGAAGTCATTGTCTTCAATGTTGAAGATGGACTTGGCAATGTATGCTGTAGCCAAACTTGCGACGCCTGAATCGGACTCCTCCTCAGACTCCACCTCCGGCTCCTCAGAAGCGGACTCCTCCTCTGAATCCATTTCCTTGCCAACAAACGCACGTGCCTTGCCAGATGAGCTCTTCTTGTGTGATGAAGACTTTGAGGAAGACTTGGAAGAAGACTTTGAGGAAGACTTGGAAGAAGACTTTGAGTATTTCTTCTTCTTCTTGTCGTCAGAGTCATATTCCTTGCTCTTCTTCTTCTTTTTGTTCTCATTGTCCCACTGTGGACACTCAGAGATGAAGTGGTCAGGTTTCTTGCACTTGTGACATGTTTTCTTCTTGTAGTCGTGAGCAGAAGCTTCATCATTCCTTGAGCTTGATCGGGAAGACTTTTTGAAACCTTTCTTCTTGGTGAATTTTTGGAACTTCTTCACAAGCATAGCAAGTTCCCTTCCAATGTCTTCAGGATCATCCGAACTGCTGTCAGATTCTTCTTCAGATGAGGAGACAGCTTTTGCCTTCAAGGCATGAGTTCGCCCATAGTTTGGACCGTAGATATCTCTTTTCTCAGAAAGCTGAAACTCATGTGTGTTGAGCCTCTCAAGTATGTCAGATGGATCGAGTGTCTTGAAATCAGGACGTTCTTGAATCATCAGGGCTAGGGTGTCAAACGAACTATCAAGTAATCTCAGTAGTGTCTTGACAAGTTCATGTTTGGTGATCTCAGTAGCGCCGAGGGCTTGAAGCTCATTTGTGATGTCAGTGAGTCGGTCAAATGTGAGCTGGACATTCTCTTTGTCATTTCGCTTGAAGCGGTTGAAGAGGTTGCGAAGGACACTGATTCTCTGATCTCTCTGGGTTGAGACGCCTTCATTGACCTTGGAGAGCCAGTCCCAGACCAGCTTAGATGTTTCCAAAGCACTCACACGGCCATACTGTCCTTTGGTCAGATGACCACAGATGATATTCTTGGCAGTAGAGTCCAGTTGAACGAACTTCTTGACATCAGCAGCAGTGACACCTTCTCCAGCCTTGGGAACGCCGTTCTTGACGACATACGATAGGTCGACGTCAATGGCTTCAAGATGCATGCGCATCTTATTCTTCCAGTAGGGATATTCAGTTCCATCAAAGACAGGGCATGCAGCGGAGACTTTAATTATCCCTGCAGTCGACATAACTAAAACTCCAGGTGGTTAAACCGAATCACACAGAACAAGGGAGCACCTTGCTCTGATACCAATTGAAAGTGCGTTATATCGACTAGAGGGGGGTGAATAGGCGATTTTTATGAAAGTCTTCAAAACGTGGAAGTTATGAAGACAAACAATAGAAATAAACCTATTACCCTGCAGCGGAAGGTAGACTACACTAGGCAAGCCATAGTCAAGTATTCAATAGAGTGGAAGCACAATGACAAATAGCAGCAATGTAGTAAGGATCAGGTAGGAAGATATTGTGGAGCCACACAGAACACACAGTCACTCAGTGAAGACAAAAGATAGTGCGAACATATAATGACTTCACAAGGAGTAACAGTAAGTAAAGGGAAGGGAAGATGAAACCAGTGACTCGCTGAAGACAATGATTTGTTGGACCAGTTCCAGTTGCTGTGACAACTGTATGTCTGGTTAGGGCGGCTAGGTATTTAAACCTTAGGACACACAGTCCCGGACACCCAGCCCTGAATACGTAGCTCAGGACACCCAGTCCTCACCGTATTCCCCTTGAGCTAAGGTCACACAGACCTCGCCCAATCACTCTGGTAAGTCTTCAAGGTAGACTCCCAAACCTTCACAGACTTCGTTCATCGGCAATCCACAATGTCTCTTGGATGCTCAGAACGCGACGCCTAACCGGCTGGAGGATGCACAGTCCTCAAGTGTAATAAGTCTTCAGATCACACAGACAAGAACACTTAAGTGATGCCCAATTCTCTCTGGCTCTGGTGGTTAGGGCTTTATCCTTGCAAGGAATTCTCTCTCAAAGGCTTCGAGGTGGGTTGCTCTCAAACGACAAAAGCCGTACTTTCAATCTGAGCAGCCGACCGTTTATGGTTGTAGGGGGTGGGCTATTTATAGCCACTTGGCAACCCGACCTGATTTGTCCGAAATGACCCTGGGTCACTAAGGAACTGACACATGTTCCAACAGTCAGATTTCAAACTCACACGGCAACTTTACTTGGGCTTCAAGCAAAGCTGACTTGCCCGACTCTGGACAAGATTCGCTCTCAAAGTCTTCACTCGAAGACATAGGTTTTGTTTAGGCATCACTTCAGTCATTCTGACTGGTTCTCTTGGACACCACTTAACAGTACGGTGGTTCCTATGACTCAACAAAGAAGAAAGAGAACTACGAAAGATCTAAGTCTTCGTGCTCCATAGGCTTCATGTGGTGTCTTCTCTTGTCATAGTCTTCAATGTGAATATCTTCATATACCACCTTTGACTTCAATGTCTTCATACATTTTTAGGGGTCATCTCTGGTAGGAAAACCGAATCAATGAGGGACTTCTACCTGTGTTATCCTGCAATTCTCACAAACACATTAGTCCCTCAACTAGGTTTGTCGTCAATACTCCAAAACCAACTAGGGGTGTCACTAGATGCACTTACAGATTGACTTCGATGAAACATTTGCTCCTGTGGCTCGACTTGAAGCCATACACATACTGCTGGCCTATGCAAATCATCATAACATACTTCTATATCAAATGGATGTGAAGAGCGCTTTTATCAATGGAAAGATTGAAGAAGAAGTGTATGTTGCACAACCTCCTGGCTTTGAAGATCCAAAACATCCTGACATGGTATACAAGCTCAACAAGGAACTGTATGGCCTCAAACAAGCCCCATGGGCTTGGTATGACACTCAAATACTTCCTGAAGAGCAAAGGCTTCACACCTGGTTCCCTTGACCCCACTCTCTTCACGAAGACATATGATGGTGAACTGTTTGTGTGCCAAATATATGTGGATGACATTATCTTCGGCTGCACCAATCAGAAATACACTGAAGAATTTGGATATATGATGCAAGAGCAATACCAGATATCCATGATGGGAGAGCTGAAGTTCTTCCTTGGTCTTTAAATACGATAGCAACGCAACGACATCTTTATATCTCAAGAGAAGTATCTCAAAGATTGCCTGAAGAAGTTCGGTGTGCAAGACTGCAAAGGCTTCACAACGCCAATGCCAGCCAAACATCATCTGGGTCCCGACGACAATGGTAAAGAGTTCGATCAAAAGGTATACCGCTCCATGATTGGTTCTTTACTTTATCTATGTGCATCTAGGCCCGATATTGTGCTTAGTGTTTGCATGTGTGCTCGATTCCAAGCGGCATCATAGGAATCGCATCACTTAGCTATGAAGCGAATTCTTCGATATTTGGCTTACACCCCAACTCTAGGATTATGGTATCCAAAGGGCTCAGAGTTTGATCTAGTTGGATTCTCGGATGCTGATTATGCTGGTGACAAGGTTGATCGCAAGTCTACATCAGGCACATGTAATTTTCTGGGACGATCACTTGTATGTTGGTCTTCAAAGAAGCAGAACTGTGTATCTCTCTCCACTGCTGAATCTGAATACATTGCTGCTGGATCTTGCTGCGCTCAGCTTCTGTGGATGAAGCAAACACTCAAAGACTATGACATTCATCTGAAGCAAATGCCACTCTACTGCGACAATGAAAGCGCCATCAAGATTGCCAACAACCCAGTTCAGCACTCGAAGACAAAGCACATTGAGATTCATCATCACTTTCTCAGAGATCATGTTGTGAAGGAAGATATTGATATCATAAATGTCAACACTGAAGAGCAATTGGCAGATATCTTCACCAAGCCCTTGGATGAGAAGAGATTTTGCAAGTTACGGTGTGAGCTAAATATCTTGGAATCCTCAAATGTCCTGTGATCAGGCACACATCCTAACACTTATGCATATTGATGACTTAGATGTGCAACACACGAAGTGAAGTATATCTTCAATCAATGAAGACATGCATTCTAAGTGTGAATACATTAATGAGGAATTTGACTTCGGAGCGCCACGATAATTGTGCGTCGTGTTTGGGTCTAATACTTCCTATACGGTGGATAACGCCACCACCAAATGTTCTGTTTGAAGTGTTTCACTCATGGCGTTACATTTGCTATGTCTTCACATTTGGTTTGGCTTCAATCTCAACATGTCTTCATGATTATCTTCACTATATTGATTATATATATACTAGTGTTCTGTCCTCTACAACATTCACTTATAGCTATGTCTTCTTGTTGAATCTTTTGAACTAAGTGAATGTGATCGGACCCTAACCTCTCTATGCTTTCTATCTCAAACTCTATCTCTCCAAATCGTATGCATTCTTTTGAAACTGTCAAATGTCTTCTCTGCGTCCTTGTCAGTAGAAGATACAGAGACAAACATTAAGTTTGCTTTCAATGCTAATTCCTTCAGCTGAAACCCGGAGAAGTGGGAACGACCACCCGACAATCCAGGCGTGCGTGGGATGTGGAACGACCTCCGATATGCTGCATGATGGCCATGTGTTCCTCAGATGTGAATCACCAGGGGCACCTATGTAATAACACTGAGCCGCCCCTGTCCCTATAAATACACGCCACACCACAGTCATTATATATTCTTTCACTCTTGCACGAACCCTAGCGCCACTGCTAGCCTTTGACGACGCCGATGACGAAGCGCTTAGCTGCCGCAACCTCTCCGACGCTGTCTTCACGCTGACCGTGGACATCGTCCTCTCCGCCATCACCGTAGGTGTCCTCCGTCGCCAAGTTAGGGCACGGACGATCGAACTGCTCGGCCTCCTCTTCCACTCTGTCTAGCAGTTCCTTGTGTGGTAAATAAAAACTTCCTTTTTACGGCCCCTTTGATCCTACAGATTCGTCACTTTCTACCACAAGTGGTTTTTGTTCACACATGTTGGATCCACTTCATACTGCATCTCATATTATGCCTAGTATGTTCACTTATGCTTCACAAAGTAGTTAGATTCCTCACTTGTACTGATCCGTGGATTCGTACAAATCTGGAACCAACTCCTTATCTATGAGTGAATGTCTTCGCATGATGAGGTCAATGTCTTCTAAACCGATTTATCTTCAAAATCTTCTGAGAATGCATATGACCTCTTCCCCTTCCCTCGCACCTTAATGCTGTCACAGGTACATGTCCGTGGAAGAATCCCTTGGTTCTCATAGTCTGCATTCATTTGCAGAATTCTTACAATATCATATAAATTCTCCCGAAGCCAGTTCCTGTTTGTCCAGCAAGCGAAAGCCTTTAAAGCCTTTGAACATGTTGAAGCCATTCAGTTTGAAGTTCATGGCTGCGGAGAAATCAGCAAGGAATGGTGGCAGATAGCGTTGTGGGGGAACATCAAGAGATTTGCCTGATGACCTCTCAGAGCTTTACAAGACAGATCCTGAAGAGGATTACAATCAGCGCAAGACACGAATCCAATGGATTCGACAATATTGGGCAGAACAGTGGTTCAAGTACAGATTTGTGACAAAGGAATATGCTGAGAAAAATGCCATCAAGTGACCTTGGGGAGACATCCTATACAAAAATCTTCAACCCAGGTCCAGAGATGAAGCCATTGAACAAAACTTCTATCCCTGCATGGTCCATGGACCACAGCCTGCGGATGCTGACCCATCGTCACTGCTATGGTGTCGAGACGACAATCTGTTCAAGCGCAACTTCCAGTTTGCCCAGAATTCGGTGAAGCAGAACAAGAAGTCTTTGGGACTAGACTTCAACCCTGGTCCCTCTACTCCCCGTGCCGATAGCACCCGCGAAGCTAAACCCAATCTTGTTGGGCCCTTCTACAACCTGGAAGGTCTCGTCACTCATATCGTGGTTCAAGGGACAGCCGTGGATGAGCCTGCAGATGACACTGAATCAGATGAAGCGCCAAAGCCAAAGAAACTGAAGCAGCCTAAAGCTTCAAAGCCTGCCTCAGGACTGGCTGAAGCGCCAAATGCAAAGCCTCTTGGTGGATGTCAACCGCATTCACAATCTTGCCACCAAGAATGCCTTTGTTGCCCATGAAACCTCTCGACGCACATGGAAAGGGCTGACGCTTATGTGCTCTGAAGATGATCTTCAAGAGGATGGCTTCTCTGAACGCTTCAAGTATGACTCCACACCTCCTCGAAGGGCAGTGCTGCGACGAACTCCATCTCTTGAAGACTCTGAGTTCTCTTCCTCTACGGCAACTGTGAATGCTAGAGTGATCAAGGACGAAGACGATGCTACTTCACCGCCCCCTCCTTCAGCACGCTTTGACACTGCTCCAAGTTCTTCTGCACCGCCGAACACCACCGACGACCCTGCTGCTTCACCTACTCTTCATGGGAATGAGTAGATGCTCTATATCTTCAAACCTTTTTGGTCCTTACTGACAAAAGGTGGAGAAGCATATGAGTTTGATAGTCTTCAAGCGGGTCCATATGGGCGGTTGCTTTATATTTTGCCTAGTGTTTACAACTCTCGTTTTGATACATTTGGTTCTTTGAGTTGTAACACTTAAACTCGATGGTCGTCTGCTACTTATTTGCTACTTTGTGATGCGATGATAAATTCTGCATGTGCGACGATAAACTCCGCACTTAGATCATTTTGCAGACGTCCATTTTCCATTATGCATGTCATTATCTTCACATACCTTCACATGCATAATGAATTGTCATCATAAGTTGAAGATGATCTCCACAAGTACAACCTGCCATGTGCATTTGCATTCCAAAAGCAAATTACTTATATGCACATCTTCAGGGGGATCCCTTGCAACTTATGAAGACAATTCCTTTCCTTTACAATTTCACATATTATATTCCCCGTTGAAAACTTCAACTAGTTTGTCATCAATTACCAAAAGGGGGGAGATTGTAAGTGCATCTAGTGCCACCCCTAGTTGGTTTTGGAGTATTGACGACAAACCTAGTTGAGGGACTAATGTGTTTGTGAGAATTGCAGGATAACACAGGTAAAAGTCCCTCATTGATTCGGTTTTCCTACCAGAGATGACCCTTAAAAATGTATGAAGACATTGATGTCAAAGGTGGTATGTGAAGATACTCACATTGAAGACTATGACAAGAGAAGACATCGCATGAAGCCTATGGAGCTCGAAGACTTAGATCTTTCGTAGTTCTTTTTATTCTTTATTGAGTCATAGGAACCACCGTACTGTTAAGTGGGGTCCAAGAGAACCAGTCAGAATGATTGAAGTGATGCTTAACCAAAACCTATGTCTTTGAGTGAAGACTATGAGAGCGAATCTTGTCCAGAGTCGGACAAGTCAGCTTTGCTTGTAGCCCAAGTAAAGTTTCTGTGTGTGTTTGAAATCTAACCATTGGAACACGTGTCAGTTCCTTAGTGACCCAGGGTCATTTCAGACAAATCAGGTCGGGTTGCCTAGTGGCTATAAATAGCCCACCCCCTACAACCATAAACGGTTGGCTGCTCAGAGTTAAAGTACAACTTTTGTCGTTTGAGAGCAACCCACCTCGAAACCTTTGAGAGAGAATTCCTTGCGAGGATAAAGCCCTAACCACCCAGAGCCAAAGAGTGTTAGGCATCACTTAAGTCTTCCTGTCTGTGTGATCTGAAGACTTATTACACTTGAGGACTGTGAATCCTCCAGCCGGTTAGGCATCGCGTTCTGAGCATCCAAGAGTCATTGTGGATCGCCGGTGAACGAAGTCTGTGAAGGTTTAGGAGTCTACCTTGAAGACTTACTAGAGTGATTGGGCGAGGTCTGTGTGACCTTAGCTCAAGGGGAATACGGTGAGGACTGGGTGTCCTGAGCTGCGTGTTCAGGACTGGGTGTCCGGGACTGTGTGCCCTCAGGTTTAAATACCTAGCCGCCCTAACCAGACGTATAGTTGTCACAACAACTGGAACTGGTCTAACAAATCATTGTCTTCATCGAGTCACTGGTTTCATCCTTCCCTTCCCTTTACTTACTGTTGGTCCTTGTGAAGTCATTGTATGATTGCACTATCTTTTGTCTTCACTGAGTGACTGCGTATTCTGTTTGGCTTCATAATATCTTCCTACCTGATCCTAACTACCTAGCTGCTATAGGTCATTGTGCTTTCACTTCATTGAATACTTGACTATGGTTTGCCTAGTGTAGTCTACCTTCCGCTGCATGGTAATAGGTCTATTTCTATCGTTTGTCTTCGAAACTTCCACGTTTTGAAGACTTTCATAAAAATCGCCTATTCACCCCCCCTCTAGTCGATATAACGCACTTTCACTAGGCAAAGCGGATTCGCTCCCTGGTCATCGAAACCCCAGCAATTCCATCACAACTAGACGTAGGCTTTTACCTTCATCGTAAGGGGCCGAACTAGTATAAAACTCTCGTGTCCCTTGTCCGGTTTAACCCCTTTAAGCTAACCCGTAGCGATGGCTCCACGACTAAGTCCTTTCACGAGGACATCTGCCGTGACAAAACCATGACAATTGGCGCCCACCGTGGGGCTATCACATGATGGTTTCGAGTTCTTGAAGGGCAGCTTCGAAGGGCTCAAGGGATATGCTGTGGGCCGAATGACTAAAAGTCATCGCGGTAAGATCTACATCGATGACGCAGGATGGGGTCCCGAGGCCGGTTCAATTGAATAGGGATATCAGGTCCCCTTTGGCAGAATTCACGTCTTCATCGGCGAGATCGGCGAACCAGGCCCTGAGCCGTACACCTGCACCGACATCATCGAGACGACTCAGTGTGCAAGCCCTGCCCAGGTTCAGCCCGCAACAAGGCATGTCTTCGTAGGTGTCATCCATGGAGCGGAATACGAGGATGGACCGGCATCTGATGGAGAGACCGTTGTCTGTTCCGACGACGAGTCTTCAATCGGAGAGACTGAGTGCATGTACCAACTGCAGGATGGCCGGATTAGTGGAGGCACCGATGGCAACAGTATTCCGGACCCCCTCGATCTGCCAAGCCGGATCGCGGTCTTCATGGCCGATACACAACCAGCGCAACATTCTTCTACCACCGCGGCAATGATCTCCAGTTCAGCAACGGCAACGCCAGCGGGAGCAGGGGGCTCCGCACCGCCTCCGGCTCAAGTTTTGTCCGATCTGTTCGACACTTTAGCAACATTACTAGCAGCGGAGGTCGATGCGGCAAACCGGGATCAGCACAACACGAAGATTGCAAAGGTGAAGGATCAGATAACTCAGGCTAAGGCGGACCTGGCAGCAGAGAACACCAGGATGGCTACAGAACGGGCCGAGTTAGAAGCTCAGGCCTACCGGCTTGGGCTAGATTAGAGTGCCTCAGATGATGTCATGAGGAGGACATACCGGTCGCACCTCCCACCGGGTTATGAACCAAAAAATCTCTTCAACACGCCAGGAGCAGGAACCAGTAACCAGCCAGTGGTAAACCATACTAAGGCACCGGTAACAGGAGCGCCAGTTCAACCGCACACGATGGGCCCCCCTCGTCAGAACAACATTGTGTCACAGCATGTTCCGACGCCCTCGGAGCATTACTCCAACCCGTTGGATAACATTGTGGCCGCCGCTTCATGATTGGCAGCTCTCCCGATCAAAGGCGAGTCACCGGTGGCGGTTGAGACACGACGGGCAAGGGAACTCCTCCAAACGGTGTTAACCCAGCAGCAAGCTTATTCGCATAGTCGTGAGAGGATCCATTCCACCCCCCGTCCAAGCCAGAGCTACAACAGACATATTGATGAACCGGATGTGTCCAGCAGTGCGCGGCACCGTAACCCGGCGGGTGGTGGTGCTAATGCACAAGATGTGGTGGATCATGGCCGAGCACGTCGAGAGGCCGAGTTAGCAGCTCAACACGCAGCTCGTTAGCCTACTCTGGTTCGTCCGACCACCTCAGTGGAGCCGGGTGTGGTCTTCAGCTCTTTGGGGGTACCATGCCTCACCCCGGCCTTGCGTATTGTGCGACTGCCCAAGGATTTTAAAGGCCCTCGTAAGGTGCCCAATTACACTGCCGATTTGTCCCCTGAATCATGGGTTGAGAGTTATGAGATGGCAATGGAGATGCTGGATGTGGATGAAGCGGTGTGTGCTAAGTATTTCACCATGATGTTGGAGGGAACGACTCGTACCTGGTTAAAGAGTTTACCGGCTAATTCCATTGCATCATGGGCCGAGTTAAAGAGCCGGTTTATCCAGAATTTCAAGGATATATGCAAGCACCCCATGTCAATTGTGGACCTAGCTGCTTGTGTTCAAGAGGATGGGGAGTCTACGACCCATTGGGTAAAGCGAGTCTCAGCTATTTTGCATTCATCAGACCGCATCAATGCTGATACAACAGTTTTGACATTGGAGGGCAACTGCCAGGTCATGCCATTAAAACTGAAGTTGGAAAGGCTCAAACGTCACTGTAATGACATGTCTACACTTATGGCTGCTTTGGTCAAGTATGCCGATTCAGATAGTACCAAGGACCCTGATTCTGAAGAGGACAAACCAGGGAAAGGGAAAAAGAACGATGCCAAGGGGCAGCAGCATAACCCGACAGGACAATAGCCTGGACTTTGTGACTAACACCAACACCCAGGATAATGTTCAGCGTCGTAAGGGCAAACCGCCCCAGAGGGGCAGAGGGTCGGGCCCCAATCTGGAGCGCCTGTTAAATCAGCCTTGTCCAAAGCACAGATCGAAGGAGAATCCAGCTTTGCATCTTGGGAAGGATTGCTTCATCATGCGAGAGTTCAAAAATTCCAATATGTTCCAATACGACAATGGCCCGCCCGGTGGTTCAGGAGGCGGTTTTCATGGGCCGGGTTATGGAGGCGGCAGCTCCGGTTCAAGATTCCAAGGCAATCAGATCGGACATGGCAATCAAGGTAATCAGGGCAATCAGGGAGGTTATAACCATCAAGGGAATCAGCAGCAGCAGCAGCAGTCGGGTTACCAAAACAATCCGAAGCTGTTGAATAGTGGGCAGTATCATGTCTTTACCACTAGCTTGTGTAAGCGTGATCAGAAGCTTCAGAAAAGGGTCGTGAACTCTGTTGAACCGGCAGTGCCTCAGTATTTGCACTGGTCTGAACAACCAATTTTATGGAGTCGGGAGGATCATCCGCCCCGGGTTGATAATCCGGGTCATCTGGCCTTAGTGGTGGCTCCTCAGGTCGGGGGCTACAAGTTCACCAAAGTGCTTATGGATGGAGGGAGAAGTATCAATATCCTTTACTATGGTACCTTCGGTCGCATGGGGCTGACAAACAAGAGTCTTAAACCGTCGAACACCGTCTTTCATGGAGTGGTGCCTGCTAAATCGGCGTACCCAGTTGGCAAGATAGCCCTAGATTTGGCTTTTGGAGACGATCATGATTCAAGATCAGAAACTTTGACTTTTGAAGTGGTGAAAATCAAGAGTCCATATCACGCCCTGTTCGGAAGGCCGGCTTATGCTAAGTTCATGGTGAGGCCATGTTATGTTTATCTGCAGCTTAAGATGCCGGGTCATAAGGGGACCATCATGGTACATGGGAGCAGGAAGATTGCTTTAGAATGTGAAGAAGGGGATGTGGCTTATGCTGAGTCGGTTTGTGCCACAGAGGAGCTGAAATTTTATAAGGACAATGTTGATCCAGCGGATATGACTTCTCTGCAAAAGCCAACTACAGAGCATGATCTAGCACTGAAATTTAAATTGGCTGCAGACACTAAAATGGTTGATTTTGTTCCTGGTGATTCATCCCATTAGTTCAGTATTAGCGCTAACCTGGATCCAAAATAGGAAAGCGCACTCATCGAGTTCATCCGTGAGAACTGGGACATCTTTGCATGGAAGCCTTCTAACATGCCAGGTGTACTGACGGAACTTGCTGAGCACACCCTTAATATAGATCCTAAGTTCAAACCAGTCAGGCAATTTCTCTGCCGCTTCAACGAAGAGAGGCGTAAGGCTATTGATGAGGAGGCCCGGCTTTTGGCAGCAGGGTTTATCGTGGAGGTTCTTCACCCCGAGTGGCTAGCTAATCCGGTGCTGGTACTTAAGAAAAATGGCACTTGGCGTATGTGTGTGGATTACACAGACTTGAACAAGGCATGTCCAGCTGATCCCTTTGCTCTCCCGCGTATTGATCAGATTATTGATGCTACGACGGGTTGTGACCGTTTGTGTTTTCTGGATGCTTATTCTGGTTATCATCATATTAAAATGGCAGTTAAGGACCAGGAGAAGACAGCTTTCATAACTCCCTTTGGAGCCTTCTGCTATGTGTCTATGCCTTTTGGGCTCAAGAGTGCCCAGGCGACTTATCAGCGCTGTGTTCAGAATTGTCTTCATAAACAGATTGGGCGCAATGTTCATGCCTATGTGGATGATATTGTGGTGAAATCTAGGAAGGAGGAAACATTGATAGAGGACCTAAGGGAGACTTTTGATAACCTCTGGGTCTATAAGATGATGCTTAATCCGGCTAAATGTGTCTTTGGTGTTTCGGCAGGCAAGCTCTTGGGTTTTCTGGTGTCAAACAGAGGCATTGAGGCTAACCCGGAAAAGATCTCAGCCATCACGTCCCTGGCTAAACCGGCATGTATCAATGATGTTCCGCGTTTGGCGGGCTGGATTGCAGCTTTAAGCCGGTTTATGAGCCGCCTTGGGGAGAAGTCTATTCCTTTGTATCAGATGCTAAATAAAATGGATGATTTCGTCTGGAGTGACGCGGCCGATAAAGCATTTGAGGATTTGAAGAGACAGTTGGCCGAGCAGCCCATTCTTGCGGCTCCGGTTGATAGAGAGCCCTTATTGCTATATGTGGCTGCTAATGCCCGGGCTGTTAGTGTGGCCATGGTGGTGGAACGCAAGGAGGCCGGAAAGGAGTATCTGGTTCAACAACCGGTTTATTACATCAGTGAGGTGCTTATTGAATCAAAGCAGAGGTACCCACAATGGCGGAAGTTGGTGTATGGAGTTTTCATGGCAATCCGGAAGCTCAAGCATTATTTTCAAGGTCATCCTATCATAGTGGTTAGTTCAGCCCCTCTGGGAGATATCATCCAAAACAGAGAGGCGACTTGCCGGATTGCCAAGTGGGCTATTGAGCTTGGACCTAACGGGATAAAATATACGCCTCACACAACAATCAAATCACAAGCACTTGTGGATTTCATTAATGATTGGATAGAGTTGCAGGCATCGGAGGAAAAGCTAGATAACACATACTGGACTATTCATTTTGATGGGTCCATACAATTGGAGGGCTCGGGGGCTGGAGTCATATTAACTTCCCCACGAGGTGGCAAGTTTTGTTATGTTCTCCGCTTAATGTTCCCTTGTACTAACAATGCAGCTGAGTATGAGGCCTTGCTCCATGGTCTTCGGATGGCTAAGGAGATGAATTTAAGCCGAGTTAAGTGCTTCGGTGACTCTGACCTGGTGGCTCAGCAGGTATCTGGCACTTGGGATTCTAAGGATCCACGCATGGCTGCATATCGACGAGAGGTGGACATAGTGGCTGGTCATTTCAAGGGTTATCAAGTTGACCATATAGACCGGCGAAGGAATGAAGCGCAAACACTTTAAGTCGTCTAGGTTCTCAGCGTAAACTGGTGCCACCCGATGTCTTTCTTGATGTACTTCATAATCCGTCGGTTAAGATACCCACAGAGGAGAAGTTGGCTATTCCTGACTTGGAGGCCCAGTTGGTAGCGGCTCTTCATGTTATACCGGATTGGACAATCCCATACCTGGCTTATATGAACCGGGGCGAGTTACCAGGCGATGAAATCTTGGCCCGGCAGATAATCCGGCGATCCAAGTCAATGACCATTATCAATAGGGAGTTACATCGTTACAGCGTGACAGGGGTGATTCAACGTTGTGTGTCTCCTCAAGAAGGTTGTGAGATTTTGCAAGAGATCCACGAAGGTTATTGTGGTCACCACGCTGGTTCAAAATCCTTGGTGGCTAAGGCTTTTCGTCACGGCTTCTAATGGTTGACGGCTCATGCTGATGCTAAGGATTTAGTAAAATAGTGTGACGGTTGTCAGAAATTTGCATGCCGCGCTCATGTTCCGGCTCAGGAGTTAAGAATGATTCCAATCACTTGGCCGTTTGCAACTTGGGGGCTAGATATGGTTGGACCCTTTAAGAGGTCCAAGGACAAAAGGACCCACTTGTTGGTGGTGGTTGATAAGTTTACCAAGTGGGTAGAGGCAGAGCCAGTCAGTAAGTGTGATGCGGCCACGGCGGTCCAATTCATCAAAAAGGTGATATTCCGGTTCGGTTTTCCACACAACATTATAACTGACAATGGTACTAATCTGTCCAAGGGTGCTATGGAGGAATTTTGTCAACGTGAGCACATCCGACTTGATGTGGCGTCAGTGGCTCACCCCTAGTCTAATGGTCAAGCATAGAGGGCAAATCAAGAAATTTTGAGAGGTATTAAACCCTGCTTTATGGTTCCTTTAAAGCGGACGCCAGGTTGTTGGGTGGAGGAGTTACCTTCTGTGTTATGGAGTATCAACACCACACCAAACAGATCTATGGGTTACACGCCTTTCTTCATGGTTTACGGAGCAGAGGCGGTTCTCCCTAGTGACATCCGTCATGACTCGCCCCGTGTGGCTGCTTATGTTGAAGCTGAGAATGAGAAATCACGCCAGGACTCACTGGACCTGTTAAATGAAGAGCGTGATCTAGAAGCTGCACGTTCGGCGATTTATCAACAAGATCTCTGATGTTATCACAGCCGCCGGGTTAAGACCAGAACTTTTCAAGAGGGCGATCTGGTGCTCCGACTCATCCAGGATCAGACTGATATGCACAAGTTATCCCCACCTTGGGAAGGACCTTTTGTGGTCAGCAAAAATTTGCACAATGGATCATACTACCTTATCGATGTTCGAGAGCACAAAGACTCACGTAAAATTGGAGGAGGAGACCCAGCGGCCATGGAATATAGCTCTTCTTCGGCCTTACTATACTTGAGCCATAGTCTCTTCTTATGTACATACTTATGACAATGTATATATTATATAATAAACCGGAGCCTCAGCTAAAGCGGGGTATCTGTTTTTTTTTACATCGTGTGTGGTTACATGGGGGCTTCTACTTATGAAATGGAGTTCTACTAACCCGACTTATAAAGCCACATAGATATAAAGGAAATCACTAGGGGGCTTGGTCGTATTCGAACCATAGCTACGCTTCTTGATCGACTTAAGGCCAAACAGGGAAATCACCAGGGGGCTTGGTTGTATTTATACCATAGCTACACCTCTTGATAGGCTTAAAGCCAAAAAGGAACTTATGTGGAACCAAAGAGAGTCTATTGCAAAAAGCACAACTCAAACATAGGTACCCACTGAGCATAGCTCCAATATTACTTGGGGGCTCCTTGCTTCTCAAAGAACAACAAGCTTGCACCCTTGTAATAGGCTATCAAGCCAGGCTTGGAAGCCAGGTGTATTCACCTAAAACCCCGGGTTATCCTGCCTCTTTAAGTAAGCCACTCCGTCCAGGTAAACCTGGTATGACCTATCGAACGTTTGACAAGTCAATCTCATAGACCCTAAACTTGTCAATGATAAAACGATGATTGGTTAAAGATTGAGGTCCATCTTAAAAGGCTTTGAAAAATGGTTTAACTCAGTGGCCTGGCAGCCCATGAAAAGCCTCGATTTAGGGCCTGACAGCCCATGAAAGGTGTCGGTGTCAAAACCGGCGGATCTCGGGTAGGGGGTCCCGAACTGTGTGTCTAGGATCGATGGTAACAGGAGGCAGGGGACACGATGTTTACCCAGGTTCGCCAGTTTTGACACCAACATTGGTGCTTTCATTGAGAGTTCCGCTGTGTGATCGGCAAAAAGATCGATGGCTCGCCTGCAGATCAACTACGACTTCGGCATCTTCATCACCAGCTCGACTGGTCACCTTGGTTCGACCAAGAACTGCGCCCCGTGTTCGGATCACTATGTTCGGATGAGGGCCTTCATCAAACATCAACTCCGATCTCTATCAAGATCAGGGAGGAATCATCCATGGAGCTCGAGGGCTCAACGTCAACATTGCCCTCGGGCGGCCGTGTTGTTTTTATGGACAGCAAACTTGTATTCACCGTCACCGCCTCCTCGAGCGTCGGTTTGACGATTGCTTCAGTGGAATAGTGCGGAATTACATCTACAACAGCCATGCAAAATTTCATCAAGTTCTGATGGAGGAATTTCCGACAATCTACGATATACCGGAGCCCTGTCAAATCTGGACGGGAATCTAGACGAGTTTAGGGCGTGGTCTCCAGAGCCCAGATCGGAGGTCCTTTGGAAGATCCAACCGTTCATCTACTGCGGAATTCCCATATCTACCACCCCTCCAAATTTCAGCTCGATCCGACGGCTCAAACTCTGGGAACCTTCTGATGAGTGGAGCAATTTTTGGATCCGTTTTCTGCGCGAATACGGATGCGACCCGAATTCATGTTTCTTTATGAACGTGATATTGGACAACCTTTTTAGAGGAATTCTCTTCCGGGGTATTGTGTGTTGTTTTTAAACACGTGCCCATAAATGTTTAAGCTTCCCCTAAGGTCATCTTCATCATCATGCTGTTGTCAAACCAGTCCGGCAATATTTCTCCAAGGCTGCCGACCTGCGCTAGACACATCGTCATTTTGTTGAGCCGAGCTCAACTTCTTCGGATCATCATCTCGACAAGCCGAATAAGAGTCCGGCATCGCGAAGGATAAATCGTCACCAACATCACCGCCCCACGGATTACACGGAGCGGGCATACCGGCTTCGCCGCACGGTCACTTCATCAAGCCGGCATCGACCATGTCGCGACCTGCCTCGGCAGGGACGCACTGTTGCTTCTTCAAGCTGGTGTCCATCACGCCGACCTACTTCAACTCATTGGCTGACTTCGAGGCTTCGACATCTCAGCTGGACCGGGGGCTTCATCATCTCTTCATCGACCTACTCTGATGACTTTGGCGTCACCAGCCGACCAACTTCGTCATGATTAGCTGGACCGAGGGCTTTGCCTCGGCAAGCCAACCTTTGCCAGCATTGCCATGCCATCGTTTTATCGCCCATCAAGCAATGGGTGTGCGGATCGAGTCCCAATTTTGGGAATCACCTTCCTTCGGATTGCTACAACAAATAAACTAGGTGCTATTAATCCTAGTATTTTTTGCTTGTTTGGGTTCATTTTTCCCAAGGAATTATTACTCTGATTTGTCCATCATATGTACACATGTCTATCAAATGGTGGCCGCATTAATGAGGGTTGCATGGTGGTTCGGTCAGTCTCCGTACATAGTCCGGCGAATGCCGCATTCGGAACTCGGATCGACTTGTGAATTCAGGCTTTGCCACACCTTTACCGCATCACACCGACGCCCTGCATCGACATTGACTTTGGTGTCAGGCCATATTTCTTTTATTACTCACTCTGCATAAATTATTAATTATGCAACGATTTTTTATTATTATCATTACTATTATCTCCGGTTTGCACTATTTTTTGTGCACAGGAAAATGATCCGGGTTGAGCAGTATCGTCAACTCGGCGTACTGACATACCACGTCACCTCGGCTGGACGGGGGGCTTCGTCAACACTTCATTACCCCATGCCGGGTACTTCGGCATCACTCTGCCGGCCTGTATTGACCGTGCTATGTCACCACTTCGGAGTGCCGAGCCCTTTGCTCCGCCACCTCGGGACCGGCTTGGGGGATGGAACCTTGTCCCGCATCAAGCTCAGGCCGCGTCATCAATACCGAACACATGAACCAGCTAAGTTGCCTTCATGCTCAAAGTTTTAAATTTTTAACTTGTGTTCGGTTCGACCAAGCATTATACCTTTTTTGGAAAAAAGTTGCTTGTAAATTTTTTTTCTTGTCCAAACTTTGTTTGTGACGCATAAATTCAAATACCCCGTTTATTTGGGGGCTTCCTTTATGAAGCTTTTCCTCTTGCATATGATTATACGTGTACGACTTCGTTCCTTGTTCGTGTATAACGCCACAATATGCACCATATTGACTTAAGCGATTTGCAAGCTGGGTTGCCTGGCTCCTATGCTTACCCCTACGTTCTCGATTGTTCGGCTAGGGAGTAAAGGGAGCACCTCTGCGATTGTCACGACGGGTCCTTCGAGCTCGGACCTCAGACTGGGTAAATCCGAAAGCTAGCGCTCTTATTGTTTTCAATCATGGTCGGCACACAACGGAACTCATGGGTACAAAAACTCTATTGCACAAGTCTCATAGTAATAATGAGCACCGAAGAAAGGTATCAGTGGTGGTGCTTTTTTCTTCGAAGATGCTTCTTACACTTCGTCTGTAATATAGCATAAGTTCCCTGAGCGCGCTTTGTCTGTTACAGCCTTATGGCCTGGTTGCCTAGTTATCGGAAACACTGTCGATATTCTCGATAGGTGGAGTACATAACACTTTTCGGTCCTTGACCGAAGAGGGAGAAACATACGGTCGGTTAAGACGCGTTTAAAGTTCGGGTGATCAAAGATATGATATTAGTACTTCGGTACATACAATCATTATACATAAAATTCTTTTACCCAAATCACTTGGGGGCTCTTAAATTTATATGAGCCGTTTTCTAATAAGTGTTCTTCTTCTTAGTTGTTGCAAAGTTTTTATTACTATTATTATTCATCACTCCTTTTCTCGACACGAGTGTGTGGTCACTAGCCGGGGAGCCTAATTTCTCTCTCAAAGCCGCTAGAGTTTAGTTTGCTAAACTGGCCTAATGAGAAGTACTCCGCCTTCGGGATAGGAGGTTGAAGCCATAGGCTGACCCACTTGAAGTCTTGAGATAGGATGTGTCATGTTAAAGCACGACAGAAGCACTCTTTTTTCTAAGACCAATTTTCGGATTGGCACCGAACACTTGATCTTGTTCGGACGTCATGTTTTTACTGACATTTTTTGGTTTTCCAAGCTTTTGGCACTTTTAAACTATTTGTGTGTTTTCAGCACAAGTCTTGCACTGCAACGCCGGACACCTTTAGAGATTCGGCAAAAACATTCTTGGATATTGCTATATATGCATCGGTTTCGAATTGTGTCTTCGGTCAATAGTTGGGTTGCCCGGCACCCGCGCTTGCCTCCTACGTTCCGCTTTGTTCGACTAGGTGTGCAAAGGGAGAACCACTGCGATTGTGCTTCCAGCTCACATGGTTAAGTACCTCAGTGGAGAAAGCCAAAAACTGACTGTCACAATAAGCGTAAACTGGTCAGCAATCCGATGACTGTGTTATATGATGGGCCATTCATAACATTGGCCAAAGTGTTTATGGCTTGACCTCGACTATCGCCAAACACTACCGGGGGCTAGTAACTGGCCTCCCAAACTAAATCCTCAATATTTTGCTCTTACATTAGAGCAGAGGTTTCATGATCATGCTTAGCATGACAACCCAAAGAAAGGAACCGCTAGCGGGACTATTTTCTTTGGAAGACATTTCTTATGTTAAACAGTAATATAACATATCTCTCTGCGTACCTTTGTTTATAAAACTATATGGTCAGTTTGCCTTGTTTGTCATAAATCTTTGCCCTCATAAAGGCTTTATAAAGTAGGACAAACACTCCTCGGCTACTGGCCAAGGAGGTTGAAGCCGATGGTCGGTCAACAAAGTTTTGTACAATGCGGATCCGAGCATTAATGACGTAAAGTACTTGGATACATAGTGTCATTACACATAATTTGTGATTTTACTATGGATATCAATCCTTAATTCGGCCACCCGTGCCCGCATTAAGGCTCGGGGGCTACTGGGCTTCGGGCTTATTATTTACAAATATTAAAGGAGCACATCGATCCCCTGATCTGGTGTTGCCACCCGACCAGTGTCTCGGGGGCTACTGCATTGACTGTCCAATGCAGAAAATTTTAAGTGCAATACAGTTCCCGAGGAGATTTTGATCCTCAGGTTGGTCGGCCGCACCCAACCTGAGTCTCGAGGACTGAGCATGCCGCTTTTTGTGTCCCGAAGTATTCTGCCGAGCTAGGACTTGATCCTCAGGCTGAGTTTGCAAATCAACCTGAGTCTCAGCGGCTACTGGGATCAGCTGTATTATGTCATCCTTCAGGTGCATCTTGAGTTTTAGACCGATACACACCTTGAGGGCTACTGGCTATATATCTCGGCAGAGAATAAATTGCACCAATAGAAGATATTGACAAAAAATTGGCCCACAGTCGAGGTGGTGCACCACCTTGGAAGCAGTCCGGCATAAAGCTTGGGCGCTAGTGGCTGGCTCCATAGAGGGCATTTCCGGCATTAAGCTTGGCTAAACTCCTTCAACTTTTTTGGACCAAGATGATCTATGACATCTTGGATATAGTCCGGCGTTGGAGCTTGGAGACAGTCCGACGTTGGAGCTCGGATACATTTCGGCGTTGGAGCTCGGAAGCAGTCCGACATTGGTGCTCGGCTGCAAAAGATACCTCGAATGCATTCCGGTGTTAGAGCTCGGACGCGAGAGGACACTGCCTCCCGGGAACAACTTCAAGCCTGAGGTGTGGCATAAAAATAACAAGGCATCGATAAAGGCCGGAAACTTAAATGGGCTCCTCGGATACCCGACGTGCAAACTCGTCGAATGCATTTCAGCAATCCTCAAGATCGAAGATGAGAAGATTTGTTGAACCAGTTTTCAAGACCGACAACCGAAGATGAAGAATAGTTCAGAAGAATCGAGGAGCGTCCCTAACTTGAAGACCGGTTCAGGGGGCTACTGACGGTGTCCTGGACTAGGGGGTACTCACCACATCGTCTCCCGATCTGTTAGATTGGGCTGAGGACCCCCATGGCCGTATACTCATGGGCCAGTTCGGACAGCTGCCGCATACATGGAATATTCCACAAGACTTGGTGATCAAGACAAGGACTCCTCCCCACCGGCGTATTCGGCTAGGACTCTTGTTATCCTAGGTCTCTGGTGCATTATATAAACCGAGGCCAGGCTAGTCGATAGAAGATATACAACAATCATACCATAGGCTAGCTTCTAGGGTTTTAGCCTCTACGACCTCGTGGTAGATCAACTCTTGCACTACTCATATCATCAATATCAATCAAGCAGGACGTAGGGTATTACCTCCATCAAGAGGGCCCGAACCTGGATAAACATCGTGTCCCCTGCCTCCTGTTACCATCGATCCTAGATGCACAGTTCGGGACCCCCTACCCGAGATCCGCCGATTTTGACTCCGACAAAAGGCCTTGCATATTTCTTTTGTATTTGTTGTTTTAACATCTTTTGATAAGGGATTTATGAATATTTTCTGACAAACCAGTGTTTATTACAATCCGGCATGACTTTCAACGCTCAGTTGTCAGTACATGATCTGTTCTAAACCGGCAATAATTTGATCTGGTTTGGTTTTGACTAGAAGTCACCAGAATTATATGAGTACACCGGTGCTTCTCATAACCCGGTACGGTTTTAACATGAACCGGCAAGAATGAAAGGAGTCATAAATACTCCTGATTGGTGTTATCACCTTTATTATGCCAAACAGTTGGAAAACCAACGAGATATATCACAGGTATCATCTATTTTATATATGGTTATTACAGTCTTGGTTATACACCAAGCTATATCTATACCTAGTAATAAAGCAAGGTGTGTTTCGCCTATTTTTTCATCCGCTCACCGCCAAAAGATTATTTTTCCATATATCCGAGGTGGTACTAAACTTTTGTACACCATCTGTTGGCAAAGGAAAAATGATTTATGTAGAATTTCGTACATGGGCTGTGTTGGAAATATGCCCTAGAGGCAATAATAATGGTTATTATTATATTTCCTTGTTCATGATAATTGTCTATTGTTCATGCTATAATTGTGCTATCCGGAAATCGTAATACATGTGTGAATACATAGACCACAACATGTCCCTAGTGAGCCTCTAGTTGACTAGCTCGTTGATTAATAGATGGTTACGGTTTCCTGACCATGGACATTGGATGTCATTGATAACGGGATCACATCATCAGGAGAATGATGTGATGGACAAGACCCAATCCTAAGCATAGCACAAGATCGTGTAGTGCGTCTGCTAGAGCTTTTCTGAATGTCAAGTATCATTTCCTTAGACCATGAGATTGTGCAACTCCCGGATACCGTAGGAGTGCTTTGGGTGTACCAAACGTCACAATGTAACTAGGTGACTATAAAGGTGCACTACAGGTATCTCTGAAAGTGTCTGTTGGGTTGGCATGAATCGAGACTAGGATTTGTCACTCTATATGACGGAGAGGTATCTCTGGGCCCACTTGGTAATGCATCATCATAATGAGCTCAGTGTCACTAAGTAGTTGTTCAGGGGATCATGCATTACGTCACGAGTAAAGTGACTTGCCGGTAACGAGATTGAACATGGTATTGGGATACCGACGATCGAATCTCGGGCAAGTAACGTACCGATTGACAAAGGGAATTGTATACGGGATTGCTTGAATCCTCGACATCGTGGTTCATCCGATGAGATCATCATGGAACATGTGGGAGTTAACATGGGTATCCAGATCCCGCTGTTGGTTATTGGCCGGAGAGTTGTCTCGGTCATGTCTGCATGGTTCCCGAACCCGTAGGGTCTACACACTTAAGGTTCAATGACGCTAGGGTTATTAGGAAGACTTGTATGTGATTACTGAATGTTGTTCGGAGTCCCGGATGAGATCCTGGATGTCACGAGGAGTTCCGGAATGGTCCGGAGGTGAAGATTTATATGTAGGAAGTTGTCATACGGTCACCGGAAAGGTTCGGGGGCATATCGGTATTGTATCGGGGCCACCGGAGGGGTTCCCGGGGTCCACCGGGAGGGGCCACCTCTCTCGGAGGGCCTAATGGGCTGTAGAGGAAAGGGAACCAGCCCTACATGGGCCGGGCGCATCCCCCTTGGGCCCATGTGCCTAGGGTTGGGGGGAAACCCTAAGGGGGCGCCCCCTTGCTTGGGGGGCAAGCCCCCTCCCCTTGGCCGCCGCCCCCCTCTAGATCTCATCTAGAGGGGGCCGCCCCCTTCCTCCTTCCCCTATATATAGAGGGGCAAGGGGAGGGCTGCAAACACCATCCAAGGCGCAGTCCCTCCCCTCCCCAACACCTCTCCTCCTCCGCAAGAGCTTGGCGAAGCCCTGCCGGAGTACTGCAGCTCCACCACCACCACGCTGTCGTGCTGCTGTTGGAGCCCTCCTCCTTAACCTCTCCCTCCTCCTTGATGGATCAAGGCACGGGAGACGTCCTCGCTCCGTACGTGTGTTGAACGCGGAGGTGCCGTCCGTTCGGCGCTAGGATCTTTGGTGATTTGGATCACGACGAGTACGACTCCATCAACCCCGTTCTCTTGAACGCTTCCGCTCGCGATCTGCAAGGGTATGTAGATGCACTCCTCTCCCCTCATTGCTAGATGACTCCATGGATTGATCTTGGTGATGCATAGAAAATTTTAAATTTCTGCTACATTCCCCAACAGTGGTATCAGAGCTAGGTTTATGCGTAGTTTCTATGCACGAGTAGAACACAAGTTGTTGTGGGCGTCGATTTTGTCAATTTACTTGCCGTTACTAGTCTTATCTTTATTCGGCGGCATCATGGGATGAAGCGGCCCGGACCGACCTTACACGTATGCTTACGTGAGACTAGTTCCACCGACTGACATGCACTAGTTGCATAAGGTGGCTAGCGGGTGTGTGTCTCTCCCACTTTAGTCGGATCGGATTCGATGAAAAGGGTCCTTATGAAGGGTAAATAGAAATTGGAATATCACGTTTTGGTTTTGGCATAGGTAAGAAACGTTCTTGCTAGAAACCTATAGCAGCCACGTAAAAACTTGCAACAACAATTAGAGGACGTCTAACTTGTTTTTGCAGCATATGCCGTGTGATGTGATATGGCCAAAAGGATGCGATGAATGATATATGTGATGTATGAGATTGATCATGTTCTTGTAATAGGAATCACGACTTGCATGTCGATGAGTATGACAACCGGCAGGAGCCATAGGAGTTGTCTTAATTTATTTATGACCCGCGTGTCAACTTATACGTCATGTAATTACTTTACTTTATCGCTAACCGTTAGCCATAGTAGTAGAAGTAATAGTTGATGAGACAACTTCATGAAGACACGATGATGGAGATCATGGTGTCATGCCGGTGAAGACGATGATCATGGCGCCCCGAAGATGGAGATCAAAAGGAGCAAAATGATATTGGCCATATCATGTCACTATTTGATTGCATGTGATGTTTACCATGTTTTACATCTTATTTGCTTAGAATGACGGTAGCATAAATAAGATGATCCCTCGCAATAATTTCAAGAAAGCGTTCCCCCTAATTATGCACCATTGCTAAGGTCCATTGTTCTGAAGCACCATGTGATGATCGGGTGTGATAGGTTCTAACGTCCGCATTTAACGGGTGTAAGCCAGATTTACACATGCAAAACACTTAGGTTAACTTAACGAGCCTAGCATGTACGGACATGGCCTCGGAACACGGAAGACCGAAAGGTCGAACATGAGTCGTATGGAAGATACGATCAAAATGAAGATGTTCACCGATGATGACTAGTCCGTCTCACGTGATGATCGGACACGGCCTAGTTGAATCAGATCATGTATCACTTAGATGACTAGAGGGATGTCTATCTGAGTGGGAGTTCATTAAATAATTTGATTAGTTGAACTTAATTATCATGAACTTAGTCTAAAATCTTTACAATATGTCTTGTAGATCAAATGGACCATGCTAATGTTGTCGTCAACTTCAACGCGTTCCTAGAGAAAACCAAGCTGAAAGACGATGGTAGCAACTATACAGACTGGGTCCAGAACTTGAGGATCATCCTCATAGCTGCCAAGAAAGCATATGTCCTTGAAGCACCGCTAGGTGAAGCACCACCCCCAGCAAACCAAGACGTTATGAACACTTGGCAGTCCCGTGCTGATGATTACTCCCTGGTTCAGTGCGGCATGCTTTACAGCTTAGAACCGGGGCTCCAGAAGCGTTTTGAGCAACACGAAGCATATGAGATGTTCCAAGAGCTGAAAATGGTTTTCCAAGCTCATGCCTGGGTCGAGAGATATGAAGTCTCCGACAAGTTCTACAGTTGTAAGATGGAGGAGAATAGTTCCGCCAGCGAGCACATACTCAAAATGTCTGGGTTGCACAACCGCTTGCCTCAGCTGGGAGTTAATCTCCCGGATGATGCGGTCGTTGACAGAATCCTTCAGTTGCTCCCACCTAGCTACAAGAGCTTTGTGATGAACTTCAATATGCAGGGGATGGAAAAGACCATTCCTGAGGTATATTCAATGCTGAAATCAGCGGAGGTGGAAATCAAAAAGGAACATCAAGTGTTGATGGTGAATAAAACCACTAAGTTCAAGAAGGGCAAGGGTAAAAAGAACTTCAAGAAGGACGGCAAGGGAGATGCCGCGCCCGGTAAGCAAGCTGCCAGGAAGAAGCCAAAGAATGGACCCAAGCCCGAGACTGAGTGTTCTTATTGCAAGGGAAGTGGTCACTGGAAGCGGAACTACCCCAAGTACTTAGCGGACAAGAAGGCCGGCAACACCAAAGGTATATGTGATATACATGTTATTGATGTGTACCTTACTAGTACTCATAGTAGCTCCTGGGTATTTGATACCGGTGCGGTTGCTCATATTTGTAACTCAAAACAGGAGCTGTGGAATAAGCGGAGACTGGCGAAGGACGAGGTGACGATGCGCGTCGGGAATGGTTCCAAGGTCGATGTGATCGCCATCGGCACGCTACCTCTACATTTACCTATGGGGTTAGTTTTAAACCTCAATAATTGTTATTTAGTGCCAACTTTGAGCATGAACATTGTATCAGGATCTCGTTTAATACAAGATGGCTACTCATTTAAATCCAAGAATAATGGTTGTTCTATTTATCTGAGAGATATGTTTTATGGTCATGCCCCGCTGGTCAATGGTTTATTCTTATTTAATCTCGAACGTGATGTTACACATATTCATAGTGTGAATACCAAAAGATGTAAGGTTGATAATGATAGTCCCACATACTTGTGGCACTGCCGCCTTGGTCACATTGGTGTCAAACGCATGAAGAAACTCCATGCAGATGGACTTTTGGAGTCTCTTGATTATGAATCATTTGACACGTGCGAACCATGCCTCATGGGCAAAATGACCAAGACTCCGTTCTCCGGAACAATGGAGCGAGCAACCAACTTATTGGAAATCATACATACTGATGTGTGCGGTCCAATGAGTATTGAGGCTCGCGGTGGCTATCGTTATGTTCTCACCCTCACTGATGACTTGAGTAGATAGGGTATGTCTACTTAATGAAACACAAGTCTGAGACCTTTGAAAAGTTCAAGGAATTTTAGAGTGAGGTTGAGAATCAACATGACAGGAAAATCAAGTTCTTACGATCAGATCGTGGGGGAGAATATTTAAGTCACGAATTTGGCACGCACTTAAGGAAATGTGGAATAATTTCACAACTCACACTGCCTGGAACACCTCAGCGTAATGGTGTTTCCGAACGTCGTAATCGCACTCTATTGGATATGGTGCGATCTATGATGTCTCTTACCGATCTACCATTGTCATTTTGGGGCTATGCTTTAGAGACTGCCGCATTCACTTTAAATAGGGCTCCATCGAAATCCGTTCAGACGACACCGTATGAATTATGGTTTGGGAAGAAACCTAAGCTGTCGTTTCTAAAAGTTTGGGGATGCGATGCTTACGTGAAGAAACTTCAACCTGAAAATCTCAAACCCAAATCGGAAAAATGCGTCTTCATAGGATACCCTAAAGAAACTATTGGGTATACCTTCTACCTCAGATCCGAAGGCAAGATCTTTGTTGCCAAGAATGGATCCTTTCTAGAGAAAGAGTTTCTTTCGAAAGAAGTAAGTGGGAGGAAAGTAGAACTTAATGAAGTATTGCCTCTTGAACCGGAGAGTGGCGCGGCTCAAGAAAATGTTCTTGAGGTGCCTGCACCGACTAGAGAGGAAGTTAATGATGATGATCATGAAACTTCAGATCAAGTTGCTACTGGACTTCGTAGGTCCACAAGGACACGTTCCGCACCAGAGTGGTACGGCAACCCTGTCCTAGAAATCATGTTGTTGGACAATGGTGAACCTTCGAACTATGAAGAAGCGATGGCGGGCCCAGATTCTGACAAATGGCTGGAAACCATGAAATCTGAGATAGGATCCATGTATGAAAATGAAGTATGGACTTTGACTGACTTGCCCGATGATCGGCGAGCCATAGAAAATAAATGGATCTTTAAGAAGAAGACAAATGCGGATGGTAATGTGACCATCTATAAGGCTCAGCTTGTCGCTAAGGGTTATCGACAAGTTCAAGGGGTTGACTACGATGAGACTTTCTCACCCGTAGCGAAGCTGAAGTCCGTCCGAATCATGTTAGCAATTGCCGCATTCTATGATTATGAGATATGGAAAATGGACGTCAAAACGACATTTATTAATGGTTTCCTTAAGGAAGAATTGTATATGATGCAGCCGGAAGGTTTTGTCGATCCTAAGAATGCTTACAAGGTGTGCAAGCTCCAACGCTCAATCTATGGGCTGGTGCAAGCATCTCGGAGTTGGAACATTCAATTTGATGAGATGATCAAAGCGTTTGGGTTTACGCAGACTCATGGAGAAGCCTGTGTTTACAAGAAAGTGAGTGGGAGCTCTGTAGCATTTCTCATATTATATGTGGATGACATACTATTGATGGGAAATGATATAGAATTCTTGGAAAGCATAAAGGCCTACTTCACAAGTGTTTTTCAATGAAGGATCTTGGAGAAGCTACTTATATATTAGGCATCAAGATCTATAGAGATAGATCGAGACGCCTCATTGGTCTTTCACAGAGTACGTACCTTGACACGATATTGAAGAAGTTCAATATGGACCAGTCAAAGAAGGAGTTCTTGCCTGTGTTGCAAGGTACGGGATTGAGTACGGCTCAATGTACGGCTCAATGCCCGACCACGGCAGAAGATAGAGAAAAGATGAGTGTCGTCCCCTATGCCTCGGCCATAGGGTCTATTATGTATGCCATGCTGTGTACCAGACCTAATGTAAACCTTGCTGTAAGTTTGGTAGGAAGGTACCAAAGTAATCCTGGCATGGAACACTGGACAACGGTCAAGAATATCCTAAAGTACCTGAAAAGGACTAAGGATGTCGGGGATATACCCCGCGGTATAAACCGCCGGATGTATGACCCGTCTAGAGTTTGGCGATTCACTGGCAACCCACTTGGACATGGCGGTTTACGGTTCATTGGTAATCCGGCAGGCGGGTCAGAGGAGCGACAAGACCCGGTGGCCCAACGGGCGGTTTATGGAAGGCCGGATCATGCTATGGTGGGCCGGTTTAAGAGAAAAGGCGTGAGGAATATTTACTTTACAAGGAAGACCTGGACTTGTATCCGGTTTGTATTAGAAGGGAGACTAGTCCTAATCCTAATAGGACTCCACATGTAACCCGCCCCTTCAACATATATAAGGAGGGGCAGGGCTCCCCAAAGAGGGACAAGCAAGAAGAAACAATCTTAGGGCTAGACACAAAGAGGAGAGCCGGTTTACGGCGACTCCCTCGTGATGATAATGAGACCTAGCCTCAAACAGCATGTAGGGTTTTTACCGGATGATGTTTCCCGGGGCCCGAAGCTGTCTAAATCCCTGTCTTGTGTTGCGTCTCTCGATTCCACTCAACCCCTCTCAAGCTACCACATAGATGCGTTGGCCTCGCGACTAAGTCCTGACACTAAGGACATCTGACGTGACAATTCCACGACAGTTGGCGCCCACCGTGGGGCCTGCGCATGGTGGTGTTGAGTTCTTGGAGGGATCTCATCTCGGGTTTTGAGAAGTGCACAAGTTTCCGGATGAACAGGAGCCGGTTTGGAAGAATTCACATCAACTATGAAGTTCATTGGTCAAAGATTGAAAAAGTTTTTCAGCGGCGGCATATACAAGTTTGAGACGAGAGAAGTTAGGGTTCGGCATCCTGTGCGTCGTCGCCCGACGCGGCCTGACGAACCGAAGCCAGATTGATGAAGGAAGCCGACAGGATTTCCGCTGAGCCGCCGTACGCCGCGTCATATCGATCCGCAAGTTGCCGCTGCTGCGTATATACGCTCGAAGCCCCGAGTACGCAGTGTCCTGTTTGCTGTTTTGAGAAAATCAGTCGCTGCTGCTGTTTCAAGTCCCAAGGGCCTTCACGTGAAGCTAAGTCACGTCAAGTTACAATTTTTTGGTTCCGAACAGCACGTCAAGTTACAGAGAGCACGCGTCTGGGCGACACGTCGAATCCAGATGAAAGATCACTTTTTTGCTGCCACAGTTGCGTGTTGCCGAGATCGACCGGAGTTGTGCTGCAAACCGCTGGACGTCGTGTCAGATCAGTCCACGTGAAGACTCAGATTTTGAAAAGGAATAATCTATGCAGCAAGGTCCAGACTCGTTTTTTAATCATTGCTTTTATCAAACCAGCAACTAGTACTACTCCCGTGAGGCCTCTTTGCATCAAGCGGGACCGGTTGCTATTTTATTCGATGGCCGGCTGCTTTAGCTCAGTACATCAGTCAAATCTACTGGAGATGGAAGTAATAGAGAATAGGACAAGAAGATTTTTTCGGCAGAGTCCACCGTGGGGGGCGTTTGAGGACCAGCTTGACCTGTCGGTCTCCGGCGTGGACAGAACGATCCTCCTTACTAGCGGAGTTTCTACAAAGGCAGAGTGGGTCATGGCCTGCCCAAGTTTGAAAAAAAAACTGCGGTTTGGGCCGCTACTGTGGGTTCGGGCCGCTACTGCGGTGTCGCTTTCAAGTCACCCCTCCGGCCGCTGTTATATCTGGCACTTTGTTGGTTCTGTGTAAATACTAAAGGCTGCATCAGAGTACATCCAACATTATCCAGTATTGGTATCCGCGTTCATCCGGAAAATAAATCAGGTGATATTCGTCTAGTCTGTTTTAGCAGCACATATTAATTTGTGAGAACAATTATTTTGTCGAGTAATATTTTTACGCAGGATAGTCAATCAGGACAAAGGTGTTATACAACGGATATGGAGCGCGCACCAGCATAACTCTGCACTGGAGTCCGTCCGTGTCATGTTGCTCGACGGATACGCTTGCAAGTCGTGGCTCCCGCTGTTCGGTTTACATCAACGCGGCGGCCGACTCGCCCGTCCGCACCGCCTTACTAACGCCACGGACAACTCGCCCGTCCGACCTTGCGGCCGGTTCACGCGTTCGCGCTGGCTTACAAACGTTGCGGCTGATTCTCCCATCCGCACCGGTTTACCACGCCGCGGCCGGTTCACCCGTGAGCGATTTCCAACTTCACATAGCGATCATCAATTTCATGACGGGTTATTTCCGGCCTGGCACGTCAGGTGATATCCATCTAAAATATATTTTATTGATACATATTATTTTTTATCAAAGAGCAGTTTATCTTTGTCTTGGTCTGCAATATGGTTGATGCAGGATAATTGTTCACTACATCAAAATGACATGGTTAACTCGTCCGTTCGCGCCGGTTTACAACACCGCGGCCGGTTCATCTATTTGAGCCGCCTCTGATGCTGAGGTCATCTTTTCCGTCCACCCCTCGTGGCCTGGTCTACATCAATACACCGGGCCGCACCTGTCTGCATGAGTTTTTTATTGAGTATGAGCAAGTTATAGATTGAGTAGCCCGGTTTTCTTTCAAGCAAAATGGAGGCAAATTATCATATACTATTAACCGTTGTCTACACTGGGTGGTTCAATGGGCAGGCGCACAAGTCACCGCCATTACAGTTTGGTTAACTTCAAATCACCAGTTGGAAGGAACCATTGGCCGAGTTGCTGACACAGCTCATATGGGATCATTTATAACCCACCGTAGTCACCTCAACCTTCTGTGGATTCACATCGTGCTATCAACACCAATGATATACAAGTTATGCTGGTTTATATTACAGTCAAATATGGAGAGTTTCAAGCCAACTCCTCGAGTCACCTTGAGACTCGGGGGCTATGATGACATGACTCGGCAAATCTTGCCAGTTTCAGCAAATTTAAGAACACCGGGACGATGGGGGGAAAGATAACCCGGTCCTGGAGGCTACTATTATTTGAAGGCCGTCAGAAAATTTCTGGTTTAGAAAGTATATGACAATTACAAAATCCCGACTCAATGAAGAAGTTCCGGGTCATTAGAAAGGATTCCGGTTTAAAATCCGGTTTAAAGGAAGTCAGTCTCACTGAAGCTCTCAAATCCGGTTTAAGAATTTCCGGTTCAAAAAGGAATTAATTTCTCGCAAGTTCGAGTTGAAAGGCCGTCAGAAAATTTCCGGCTGAAAATAAAGATTCCGGTTTGCAATCCTGTTTAAGGGACGTCTGTTCTCCCACAAAAGCTTTGAAGCTCTCACTATCCGGTTCAAGATCCCGATTCAAGAAGAATTTATCTCTTGCAAAAAAGTTAAAAATTACCGAAGAGGACCTGCTGCCATGATGCGCGGTTCAAACATGGGTATCCCGCCTTATTGGCCTAACATATTATTGATCGCATGGGGGCTTCTGCTTCATAAAGCGGGGTCTCTGTCTTTCTCATCATGCGAGGTTACACGGAGTGGTTCTGTTTAAAGCGGCCTCCGGTTTACCCCTTGACATTTGTTTTTATATATCACTGGGGGCCTTGGTCGTGTCCGAACCAACGCGACACCCTTTGATAGGCGACAGCCACCAGATCATTTGGGGACATGGTCAAGTCTGAACCAGTCACGCCTCTTGGTCGGCCTAAGGCCACAAAATCACTCGGGGGCATGGTCGAACCCGAACCATTGCCACGCCTCTTGATCTGGCATATATGCCACGAATCATTTGGGGACCTGGCTGACTTGAACCATTGTCACACCTATTGGGGGCTTGGTCTTGTCCGACCACGGTAATACCATCTGATCAGCTCAGTATAGCATGTCTTTTGCAAATGGTTTTATCATTGCCTTTGTTTGACATTTTCTTTAATAAAATTTCCTTCTTTGTTGCGTTCTTAAACCGACAAAATTCGCAGACCGGTTCGACTGTCAATTGACGGAACACGGTCAAATCTTAATCCGGAGGCCATCTGCCCGAATTTGATTTTCTGTTACCATCCTATTATGGAGTAAACCGGTGTTTATCAACCCGGCTTGACTTTCAATTACAAATTGTCAATACAGGATCAAGTTATAATCCGGAGACTATCAGCCCGGTCTGGTTTGACTACGAGTCGCCAGTATTATATATGGTTAAACGGGTGTTTATCACAACCCGGTACGGTTTATCATAAACCGGCAGAGTATGAAAGGAGTTATCATTACTCAAGTTTGGGGTTATCGCCCTTACTACAAAAAGTTGGTAAACCTATGATGTTATTCAATATCACAGGTATGATATATTTCATTTTTGATTATTCTTAAGTGCAGCCTTGGTTATCAACCTGGGTTATATGTTGGGCATTATGACCCGTCCGGCGGTAAACCGCCAGGAAACTTTAAACTTGTTGTATGCAGAAACAGGTTGAATAAAGCATGATTATAAATTATCCGGTGTTTATTAAACCGGCCTGGCTTTAAGACGATAAGTCGCCAGTATATGATGGGAAATTATCCGGAGTTTATTAAACCAGCCTGGCTTTGAACTACACGTCGCCAGTATATATTTGGATTGCGCCATTGGAATCATGCGCTTATAAATGATTGGGTTATGTTATTCAAATAGCCAAATTTGGCTGAATTTTCATTATGATATTGGATGAATTTGTCATACCGGATTATATTATCTTGAATAGCCAACATGGCTGGATTATTGAGTCTTCAAAGTCGCTTTAGCGCAACAGTTATTATTTTATCAAAGGATATGATTTATTCTACAATGGAAGGAATAGTCCCGAGTTGCTGCAGGCACTTGGGGCTACATTATTCAAATTGAGATTACATGCAAGTCTCATGTCGCTGCAAGCATGCACCATGACACTTGGGGGCTAATGCAAAGTAATTTTCTGTTCATATTATTGAAGACCCGACTCATCACATTATAATGAGTCGGCCCTTGGGGGCTACCAATTGCTCTTGTCAACAGTTGAAGGTACAAAGCTTTTTATTCATTATATTGAAGAGTCCACTTCTCAGTTGGTAAAGCACAAGGCTCTTAACCTTGTGGACGTGGATTCAAGTCCCATGATGAGGGTTACATCATATGATGTTATTTTCATTGAAGTATATATTAAAGTCCCAGCTCAATATTATCTTACTGAGCCGGCCCTTGGGGGCTACACATCATTGCTCAAATCTACATGATTATACCTACAAAGTCCCTGCTCATTATTGCATAATGACCCGGTACTTGGGGGCTACATAGTATGGAGTATTCAGTTTTTACTAGTCACTGGGATGAACAACATGGATTTCTTCTTAAGTGGCAGTATTTATATTGAAGCAAGTCTTAAGCCATCACTTTGTTCTGTTCAAGACTTGGGGGCTATAGGTATTATATTATTATCGAAGAACTATTTTCAAATTCTCTGTTTTGAGCAAACTGGATTAACCCGGTGTCACCAATCATTATGACCCTGTGTCTGTAACCCGGCGTCATCAATAATTATGAACTGACATTAGCAACAATCATGAACCGGTGTTGGCAACAATCATGACCCGGAGTTATCAGTTTTTATAACCGGACAATGGTGGTAATCATAAAACGGCAAGTTTTACATCTTCAAGCCGGCTGGATATCAGTTGAATATTTCAGAGACTAATATTTTTGTCAAGTCAAAGCATTGAAGGCCAATTCAAATGGATTCTTTATTTACAAATAGCTTCTGCAAGAAAATTGATTATGAAGATGGTTATTAACTTGGAAGGAAGAAATGACAAGGATTTAAGGATGATCAAGTGCCGGCTTACAAGTATATTTAAACCAGAGCACGACCCGACAAATTTGTTCTTGTTGCAGATCAGTTTAACATGGATGAATCCAAATTAAACTGGGGGCTAATGTCGGGGATATACCCCGCGGTATAAACCGCCGGATGTATGACCCGGCTAGAGTTTGGCAATTCACTGGCAACCCACTTGGACATGGCGGTTTACGGTTCATTGGTAATCCGGCAGGCGGGTCAGAGGAGCGACAAGACCCGGTGGCCCAACGGGCGGTTTATGGAAGGCCGGATCATGCTATGGTGGGCCGGTTTAAGAGAAAAGGCGTGAGGAATATTTACTTTACAAGGAAGACCCGGACTTGTATCCGGTTTGTATTAGAAGGGAGACTAGTCCTAATCCTAATAGGACTCCACATGTAACCCGCCCCTTCAACATATATAAGGAGGGGCAGGGCTCCCCAAAGAGGGACAAGCAAGAAGAAACAATCTTAGGGCTAGACACAAAGAGGAGAGCCGGTTTACGGCGACTCCCTCGTGATGATAATGAGACCTAGCCTCAAACAGCATGTAGGGTTTTTACCGGATGATGTTTCCCGGGGCCCGAAGCTGTCTAAATCCCTGTCTTGTGTTGCGTCTCTCGATTCCACTCAACCCCTCTCAAGCTACCACATAGATGCGTTGGCCTCGCGACTAAGTCCTGACACTAAGGACATCTGACGTGACAATTCCACGACAAAGGATATGTTTCTCGTTGATGGGGGTTACGAAGAGCTCGTCGTAAAGGGTTACGTCGATGCTAGCTTCGACACAGATCTGGATGACTCCAAGTCACAAACCGGATACGTGTATATTTTGAATGGTGGGGCAGTCAGCTGGTGTAGTTGCAAGCAAAGCATCGTGGCGGGATCTACATGTGAATCGGAGTACATGGCAGCCTCAGAGGCAGCACAAGAAGCAATCTGGGTGAAGGAGTTCATTACCGACCTAGGAGTTATTCCCAATGCGTCGGGCCCGATGACTCTCTTCTGTAACAACACTGGAGCTATTGCCCTTGCCAAGGAGCCCAGGTTTCACAGAAAGACCAGGCATATCAAGTGTCGCTTCAACTCCATTCATGAAAATGTTCAAAATGGAGACGTAGATATTTGTAAAGTGCATACAGACCTGAATGTTGCAGATCTGTTGACTAAACCTCTCCCTCGAGCAAAACATGATCAACACCAGAACTCTATGGGTGTTCGATTCATCACAATGTAACTAGATTATTGACTCTAGTGCAAGTGGGAGACTGTTGGAAATATGCCCTAGAGGCAATAATAATGGTTATTATTATATTTCCTTGTTCATGATAATTGTCTATTGTTCATGCTATAATTGTGTTATTTGGAAATCGTAATACATGTGTGAATACATAGACCACAACATGTCCCTAGTGAGCCTCTAGTTGACTAGCTCGTTGATCAATAGATGGTTACGGTTTCCTGACCATGGACATTGGTTGTCATTGATAACGGGATCACATCTTGAGGAGAATGATGTGATGGACAAGACCCAATCCTAAGCATAGCACAATAATTCAATATTTAAAAAAGGTTACAAATTAGAATTATTGTTTTAGTGATATGTTCATAAATTGATAATAATATTTGCATTAAAAGACAAATTTCTAAATTTCTTCTATATGTTCAAAACATTTTCCCGTTTCCAAAAATTGTTCACAACTTAAAAAAACGTATTTTTATAAAACGTTCATGTTTTAAGAAATGTTTGTGAATTTCAACAAATGTTCCATTCAAATTTTTTGTTCATCTTTTTAAAATGCATGTAATTTGGAAAATTGTTCATGTTGCCATGTATATTTGGATTTCATAGTTATCGGTTTTTGAAAAGTTCAAAAAAAAGTGTCGAATCTCGCGTTGCATTATATTCTTTTATATTTATGCTGACCATTGGTTAGCAGAACACGTTTGTTTGAGTGGATAGCAACATGTTGTCGGGTCTTTGAGGTCGTGAGGTCGATCACTCCCATACTGGGCCTGCTCTGCATCCGGCGTATCGAGTTAAGTCGGCTTATTTAGAATGAGGGACACCATAAGTTATTGACAGTGGTAGCTTCCATGTGCCAATAAAAAAGAATATGTTGTTAATTATAATTGAAACAAATTATGGGCGCGTGCTAATAAAAAGAATATACAGGTTTGGCCCTAATTAAAGGGTGCCATGTTGAACTAGAGAATACAGACATGTGGGGGTCTTGATCCATTCTTATATTGAGCTAGAGGCATATAATTTTATTATCCCATTGCAACGCACGGGCATATGTGCTAGTATATATTTAGGCATCATGACCCGCCCAGTGGTAAACCACTAGGACATTTCCAAGTTCTTATATGTAGGAACACGTTAAATAAAAGCCGCAATGGACTATGCATATAATAGATCCCAAAAGCATGACGAGTTATCAGTATCAAGCAAAATAAATATGCTCGATGGCATAACAAGCGAGTGTTTGAACTAGCCTATTACAAGTCGCTTTAAAATCCCACCGAGAATAATTGTTTCAATAACAAGTGGCAGACTGCGACAGCTAAACCGGCCTCCGGTCCAAGATTCATCCCCAGGACGACTTGAAGATTGCGGATCATCTTGAGTTGGTGTATCTTCCTCCTCTCTACCCAGTGGCTGGAAATCAAGTGTTGTCCAATCGATTCTAGTTAACGCTTGGAATACGGCTTCTTCACTTATAACAGGGGAAGGATCGATGTCAGGAGCATAAGTGTGCTTACGGATTGGCGGAACAAGATCTTCTACATCATGAATCGGTGCGGGCTGTCTTTTTTGATCAACATCATAAACCGGTTGATAATGAGATAGATCTGTGTCATCCGCCAATTTACTTGCTATAGGCCGCATTTCCTTTGTCAGCCTTCGGAGGTCATCGTTGTTGAATTCTGTGCCATCCTCCTTCACGCTGGGGTAGCCTTGACCAATTTCTGCCAGTTCAAGATCTGGAATCCACGCCTTGGCCCGGATTAGCGCGGTCAGCGCACCTGACCTTGCGGTTGATCTCTTCAATTCATCCAACCGGGCAGGCACCATGGACATCTTTTCGATGGTTTCTTTTATCAGCGTTGGAGGAGGCTTGTTATAAGCTGCAGTGCAAATGGCTCGTTGGGATCCAGAATACAGCTGTTCTATCAAAGTATAGTCCGCTTTAAGTTTCATTCGCATATCAGAGCCCAGATGAGTAATGCGGGTCCCTGTCATGGTAAAGCATCAATAAACCGGCCATCGATAAAATATTATGAATTGGAAAAACTTCATATGAGGATACACACCAAATACAGCAGAGGTCATGGCATTAATCTGCCGTTTTAAGCCGGTCAGTTCTTCAACCACTGGCTTCAGGGTAGCTTCTGCGTCTTCGGCCTTCTTTGTTAAACCGGCCTTCTCTGTATCCCAATCTACATGTTCTTTATTAAAGGTTTCCTTCCACTTATCCATGGCTGCAAAGGATTCTTCAGTTCTTCCTTGGCTTTGGAAGCTTCCGCTTGCTGAGATTTAATGTTCTCCTGAAGGTCAGCGGTTTGAGCATCCTTCTTACTCAGCTCGGCCTACAAAGGCAAGATAAATCATCAATGGGATATGTATATTTGAAATACCAAGCATATAGCAAGTTATGCACTTTGTACTTGGGGGCTAATGCTTATTTGCTCTGTTATCAGAAATTTTTGCAAGTCCCAAGTACAATGCACGCATTATCCTTGACACTTGGGGGCTAATGTACATCTGTTCGAAGTTGAAGCATTAATTAAAGACCCGGTTTACCTTGGAAAGATAAACCGGCCCTTGGGGACTATACAGGAGAAAAGTATAGGAAAACAATGATCAAGTACTGGTTTATTTTAAAGATTACTGGATATGTGGAAGATAAGAATGCAAGGGTCAAGATATTACAAAGTCCCAATTTATGATTGCCATCCTAAACCGGCCCTTGGGGGCTACTAGAGTTGATCCTTACAAATTGGATTTAAGAAAGGACAAGCAATGAAAGTACCTCATAGCGCTCCTCTATCAGATTCACTAAACCGGCTTCATAATCACGGTTTGAGTGTAGATGGTTGAGAAAGCCATAATGGAGTTCTTGAGCACTGAGGTGAGCATAGCTTGATAAATCGGTGCTCCATTTTCCTTTTTCCATTGCAGCATGTTCTTAGCGCTATGTTTGGATAAAGCAACAGGGTTGCCAAGAGAGGTATGACCAACACCAGTGATGACAACATCATCTTCCTTGTTACCAGTAGTCTGTGTTGGAGTTGTTGGGATATCGGTAGCCTTCGCCGGACTGGGCGATCCATCGTCATTATGAACCGGGCTCATCGGTTTATTGGCAAGGTCTGCCACGGCCTATATGATCAACAAACACCACTACTTCACCATGTTTGGGGGCAGGAGGATTTTCCGGCCCAGGAACTCGCCACCGGATCTCATTCTTCTTCGGTAAGGTGCCAATCTTGACCATTCCGTTCAGTTGCTCCTCAGTAACCCGGGAAGGGGCCCAGTTACAGGAATAGAACTGTTTGGCCATTGCAAGTGAAGAGCTGGGAAGAAAATATTGCCGGTTTATGATTCATTAATGATGATGCATAAGGTACAATAGGTTGAGGGAAAAGGATTCCAAGCATGTGAAATTGGTAAATCGAAAGAAGTTATAAACCGCCGAGGAGAGAATATTATGAATGGTAAAACAATGAACAGAAGCAGAGGTATATGCATACTGTTAAACCGGAGTATAAGTGAATCGACGGTTTTAAAGGGGACTAATGGTACCTGCGGGATTATTACACTTCAAAAGGTTAAACCGCCTATATTGGTGTGAAGGGTACAGATCTAAAAATGCCTAAGTGCGGGAAACAGGTTTCACAGATTTATATGGTGATTTCAGATCTAAGGGGTGACAGAAAACTGGAATATATTCAAAGCTAAAAACGTCAGGTGTTTAACCAGTTCGTTAGAATCAGAAGAGTTATTGTCTATGTAAAGGAGTGATCTAATAAGGAAGGATGAGATTGTGGCTACGGTAGCGCAAGGGCTAAAACAGATCTAAGACTAGCCTATGATGCTATCAAGAAGGACAAATAAGAATAGCTCTAGAACTTCGATGAACTCCAATGAATACAAACCCTAATGGCAAAGATCTAGGGCGGAAAGAGAGAGGGCTTACCAGTGTTACAGGAACGGAGGAGATGCGCCGCACTTTTCTGGTCTAGTCAGGTTGATGCAGCGGCCGACGATGAGGCAGGGGCGAAGCTCGACGACGGCGGCGACGCTCAAGTGCAGGGACGTCGCGAGGAGGAAGAAGAGACGAAGAGGCAGCGGAGGAAAAGGAAAAAGGGGCCTCAACCCTATTTATAAGGCGAAGAGATAAGCGACATGTGCGAGAATCAAGGAGCTCAAAAATGGATCTTTAATAAAGTTGTCGCCTTGATGGTTGGATGCTCATTAATAAAAGGCATCTTCAATTTCGATGCATCAATGACATCATGGCGATTTACCACAAATCCGGAGGATGACGTCAGGGCGGTTTACAAGATTCGTGCGAAGGTGCAAGAGGAGGAATTTTTCTAAGTGTTGAAGATTGACACGAATAAGTTCAAATCAATCTGGGGCCTAATGTTGGGGATATTACTACTGGATATAAACCGGCCAGGAGTGGCCGGGTTAACTCTATAAGGATTAGAAGCCCATGAAGACAAAGGTTGGTGGCGCTTTATGAAGGCCCAAGGCCCAAAGGCGGGTTAAGGCCTGTAGATGTAAACTGACTTTCTCATGTAACTTGTATTGTAAGATAGGAAGGATAGAGACCGAGTTGGACACGTTGATGATCCGGCCTCGGGACTCTGTAAACCGATGGGCGTCGACCTATGTATATAAAGGGACGACCCGGCGGCGGTTTGGGGACGACACACAACAACAACACGATAGCCAAGCAAAGCGGATTCGCTCCCTGGTCATCGAAACCCCAACAATTCCATCACAACTAGACGTAGGCTTTTACCTTCATCATAAGGGGCCGAACTAGTATAAAACTCTCATGTCCCTTGTCCAGTTTAACCCCTTTAAGCTAACCCGTAACGATGGCTCCACGACTAAGTCCTTTCACGAGGACATCTGCCGTGACAAAACCACGGCACATGGCAATTGGGGCATCTCATGATATATGGGTGTCATAGAGATGTAGGTGCAAATGTCTCCATGCTCAATCATGTCGTGGTCGTAGCCGTGGATGAAGGCCGAAGATGGCACATCATCAGTCTCCTCCAAGACCAAAGATAAGGTCTCATGTGTGGTCTCGTAGCTTGACTTGGAGAATGAGTCCTTTTGGGGCGCCGTCTTCATGTAGTTGAAGAGGTTCGTGCTCGTCGTCGTGGTCGTAGGGGATGGCCCTAACTCGACCATCTTGTCGCTGTCTTGTTGTAGGATGCCCATATTATGTGGCACCTCGTAGCTCGTCTCCATGATGAAAGGGAATTTCCCATGCTCGGTCATCTTCCTTGAGGGGCTTCCGAAGAAGGAAGTGTCACCCTCGCTTGTAGGTGGTCACCTCATTGGTGAAGATGTCAATGTAGGCGAACTCATGGGAAGTAGGCTAAGATGCCATACATCTGAAGGCGAAGATGCCTTGAGAACACTTGGCAAAGATGCTGAAGTGGTTGGTGTAGCCGTAGCTCCGTCTTGGTGGTGCTTGTCTCACAGTCTTCTCTTGTGCTCATGATGTTTGGACTTGGCATGAAGTAGGGCTTGTTGGGACTTGTGCATTTGCGCTCGTGGAGCATCATCATGATGATGGTGTCGTTGTCGTGCTTGAGCTCGTAGTAGATGTCGTTCGTTGTCGTCATGCACATGTTGCTTGGAGGTTACTTTCCCTTCACAACGATGTGTATCACGAACGTGATGGTGGTATCCATGGAGATGTGGATGTGGATGACTTGCGCTTGTATCGCTTGGGCGCTCCGAATACTTGTGACTTGAACATCCCCGCCTTGAGGATGATGAAGGGGAAGAACGGTTGATCAACAAGGTCCGAATCTCCTCCATCCTTGCATCTTGCTCCTCCTTTTGTGCGGAAAGCTTGTTGTCGATGTAGTCCCTTTTCCTCGCTTCGGAGTGGCGAATGTCAATGGAGAGGTTCTCGATGCGCTCTCTCAATCTTGATTGTGTGCCTTGCATTTGTCGTTGTAGATCGAAGATTTACGCTTTGGTGATGTAGTTGTTCACGCCGTCGTTGTTGTCGAAGACCGGAGATGAAATGCCTTGCCTATCCATCACAATACTCGAGCAAATATGAGTGGATAAAGGAGAAGAACTATACTAAATGTACCTTGACCGATGTTGAAGATGGATCAATGATCACTCAATGATGTAACAAGGAAATAGCACAATTGGTACCAATTCTTGTCGGTTTCTCACACCTACACAAATAAGGCTTATGGTGGAGCTCAGTGAGGATAGTGGCACAAAAACTTGATGCAAAATGTTAGCAAGAGTCAATAATGTTGAAAGAGATTCACAAATTTCCAAGTGAAACAAGTAGACTAATAGCAATATATGGCACACGGAAACACACACATGGATAGATAAATGGGGTCGTGCAACCAAGGATGAGCACAAAATGTGGAATCCACAGAAAACGCTCGTGTTGCACAACTCAAGAGAGACGCTAACACGATTGCTCAATAGGCGGATATGACACTTGTGCACAACCTATAAGATGCAAAATGTATCAACTTCTATCCCAAGTATGCTATGTATGTATGATGTTCCGGTGCTATGATCCAAGATGATCAGATATGACAATATTATATGCAATGTGGTATGATGCTATGGCACTTGCTTACAAACTCTTTTGTTTTTCTCTCTTTTGCTTAAAAGCTTATTCTTCTTTTTTTGTATGGCCACAATGCGAAATGCACAAACCAAGATAGCAATTGGGTTTATACGGGAACAATCTTGTGACATAAGGGATGATATGATACCAATATGATATGGTATGTATGCAATGTATGGTGTAGATCACTAATGTGCACAAGTCTCATTGCCGGCAATACTCAAATGGCTAGTCTTGATAGGCAAGTGACGCAAAATGGGCTAGGGGTTATCAATGCAATGGCAAGGGAATATACAATGGAGGGATACCATGATACCAAGATGATATGGAGGTTACCGTCCTTGGCAACGATGAGTGGCGGTGTTCTTGATGTAGATACCAAGAAGATGGAGACTCGTCCTAAGTAGCCGAAACACCTTAGGAAACGGAAAAACCGTGAACTCAAAATCTCAAATGTCAAATGGTGGTAGAGGGAATGCGGTGGTGGTTGCAAAAGCTCAGTGGGATTGCGAAATGCAATGATGGGTTTTGCCACAATGCGGAAATGGAGGGTAAGGTGGTGTGTGAGTCGGAGTTGAAGGTCACCGTCCCTAAGTAGCCTAAACACCTTAGGAGACACAACTCACAACACAAACGAAATTGGGTTAAGTTGGGGTGGCGGAAGTGTATAGTAGTCAAGCCTATGCGGAAGTTATGGTGGTGGTTGATGATGAAGCAATCCTAAGTAGCCAAAACACCTTAGGGGACTCAAATCACAACTCAAACAACCACTAATGTGAAGGGGAACAAAATTGGTTAGGTTGCGGAAGTCGGTGGTGGTGTAGCAGATGATGTGGTGGAAGCCCTAGGCAAAGATGCCAAAGTTCCAAAAATTTGATGGATTCAAATGATGTTGTTGGTATTTTTGTGGGAAGTAAGATGTCAAGAGCTTCAAAACGAGCTAAAGAACATCAAAATCGGAGTTCGTATGAATTAGTTATGGCTGAAACAAGAATCAGCCGAAGTCAATATCTACAGGTTACGGACGTCCGTGAAAGGACGGATGTCCGGTCGGGCTCGGAAATCCGTAAATTCTGTCCTGTTGGTTGGTTCTGGTCGTCCAGTAAGTTGCGGACGTCCGGTCGTTCTAAAGGCTCCGGACGTCCGTAAAAACGTCGGTCGTCCGATGGGTCGGGGTCAACGCGAGATGCGAGTTCCGAGACATGATTTTGGGCGGAAAATGGAGATTTAGGGGGCAAAATTGAGGAGATTTTGTGGATAAAAGATGGGGAAACTTGGGGAAATGTTAGATCTACTCGAAACCAAGCAAATCCATGGATCAAAATCAACAAAACTTCTTCAAATCAACATATCACAAAAAATTTGAGGCTATTTTTTGGCGAGGATTTTCGAATTTAGGGAAGAACACAACAAAATTAGGCTAGAAAATGAAGAGGGGAGGCTCCGAAATCATGATCAACGTGGCTCATAATACCAAGATGATGTAGGGTGGAACCCTAGATGGTCGATCTTTCACGAAAGGAGCGGATCCCGCGAGGAACATGAAGAGCACAAGGGGAATCACGAGAGGAAACACGAGAGAAACACTCAAACCAACAAGAAGTAGTCACACATATGCTAGATCCATGAACACAAAGTAAGATACATGATCCACGATCAACAAGGGACGATACAAAGGGTAACCGGTTCTTCCCCGTGAGGAGGTCCTGATGGGGGTCTTCTTCGTGAGGAGGTCTTGAATCCAACGTGGATCTTCTCCGAAGAGGGGCCGCGGTCTCTCTCGTGGAGTAGATCCGTATGGATGAGCAAAGCTCTATCTCAAGTATGAGCTAAACCAATGCTAACCCTAAATAGGAGGAGGTGGAGGAGTATATATATAGTCTAGGGACACGAAGGGGTAAGTGGGGGATACATGGGCCTCGGGCCCGATCTCTGTGCACAGACAGGCGTCGGACGTTCAGTGGGTGTCGGACATCCGGAGGCTCGGGACGGTCAGGACGTCCGGAAGTCTTCGCTCTTCCGTAGATAGCGTTCTGTCGCCGTGGCACCGGTCGTCCGGTGGTTCTCGGTCGTCCGGGGCCTGGGGTGTGTGGGACGTCCGTTACTTGCCCGTCATCCGGCCGCTGTAGCTTCCGCGGGCTGACTCTTCAGGCTGGTGGGAGTTCCAGGCGTTGGACATCCGGTGGGGTCCGGTCGTCCGGAGGCTGAAGACTTCGGGCAGCTTCTTCTCTTGGTCCTTGTACTTGGCATCCTCGCTAGCTCGTCCGTTGGATGTGGTGGCTCCGCGGCTTTCCTCTAAGTACCTGATCATGCATAGCACACACGTTGGAGGTAGTAGCCATGTCTCACATGTAGAAAGTGAAAGTTCGGAGAGGAGCGAATTCACCTTGTGTCCAATGGCATATGTTCGAGGTTTCGTCATATGTCCTCTTAGGGCTTGGAGAGTAGTCAGAGTGTACATGGGGATGAACGTGGGATGCTCCTCATCAATTCCGTTGTAACCTTTGATTTAAAAACAATTAATATGTTGTGGGAGGGAAGTTGTGTTTTGAAGAAATTGTAATCATAGATTAAGGGAGTTTCATGTAGTATCATGTTCTAGAGCTTGGCCGATTGTCTGCTTTTGTTTTGGTTGATGTACTTAGTATGTGATATTTTCTACTTCCTAAAAAGGGACATTGCAAGTTTAAGATAGGAAGCATTGCTCAATAAATTAGATCTATTGCCTATGGAACCATTGCATGCAGGAGCTTGGCTAGGGCTGGCCTGGTTGAGCTGATGCAAAACGTAGTTGAGATGTGTGTTTGATGCACTGCATGATATGGGTTAGGTCCAGCTCAATTTTTGTTTGGTGGGATTGTATGAGAGATGCAACATACAACAGACGCTGTTTAGTAGACTGTATGATGTGGAATTTGACTGTTGGGTGCTTGTACATGCATGTAAAATAATTAGGGTGCTTGTACATGGGAAATTCATAAGAGCGGACAAACGCGCCTAGTCTCGGAATCGCCAGTCATTCTTTCGCATGGAATGCTGGACGCGTCTATATTGTCAGTCGTACAGGGTGTCGAAAACCATAGTATTTTGGTTGTCACGTACATACTCCCTCCGTCCCATAATGAGCTGACGGCCGTGTGACAATAGATGACGGCTAGGACCTGAACCCCCTATCAATAACTGCAGAGCGCGGTGCATTTCCCGTCCAACTCTATTAGAAAAATCAAAACAGTTGTTGCACATTACTTTCTCCCGCTGAAGGTGCACATCAGGATCATGTCAACACCTGTCACCGGCCTTCCACGTGGCGTAGTTAGAGCATTTGTCAACTCATGTCGTAAAAGAAATTACAAGCACATCTAATTCCACTGTGGTCAATTGAAAATAAACATGGCAATTGAAAAGGTTGTAATGTGTTTTTTCTAGAGCATGTTTTCTTAAAATTAACCAATGTGGCCGTTTGCAAATTCCTGAACTTCATTATCCACATTTGCCATGATCTACAAAGGTATTTTTGCCATAAGTTTTTTGGACTAAGGCAAATTTCTTTTTTTGACCATGCCAATTTATTTCTTTTGTGTCATGGCGAATTTATTTTTAGACCCTGGATGAAAACAAAATTGTACTGTGAATTTCTTTTATGAGGGAAAATTTTATAATTTGGACTATGGCAAAATTATATTGGACCATGGATTTTTTTTGGTAATATGGAAAATTATTTGTTCAGCCATGGTTAGCCTTTATTTTTAATTATTTTACACCATGAAAATTTTATTAAGTACACCATGCTAGTTTTGCTGTAGCTAACATGGCGAAAATTGCTTTTGGAGCTCGTCCTCCATGGAGGCCTCCAAATTCAAGATCAAATTTCATAAAAAATCACATTTTTACATTTCAAAAAATACTGAAAAAAATACAGATATGCATGAAGGCATAACACACATGTGTGAAATTTTCGGGGCAATATACGTTGAAATGAGGGCTCTGCAAAAAAAAGCTGGGGCTTTTTAACACAAGATACTATTCATCCTCTCAGGTCATGAATTTATATTTTTTGTACATATTCATTTAAAGGTCTTTCATCCTAAAAATTTACACACATACACATAACATCATTTACTTGCACATAATTTTCCAAAATTTCGAGCTCAATGAGCTCGGTCACCAAAACAGCATTCTCGTAACATGGCACTTATATTATCTATACCATGGTAGTTTCTTATTTTTGGTATTGTATGTAGCATTGGTATTCTTTCTTATATTAGACCAATGGCAAATTTTACAATAATTTAGATTTTCATAAGTCGCGCCAAAATAAAAATAGTTGCAATTTTGCTAGGTGTTGTGTTCATCTAGGAAAATCTTTTTGCTAGGTGCTTGCCTACACTTACCTACATTTTTGTTGCCACGACAGATAACACACAGTGGTACCTTAGTATGGGCAGTGTCACTAGTGCCATTTTTGCCATGTTTCAAATTAAAAAGGTCACTATCATGACAAAATTTTCACACTCAATTATCAAGAAGTGCAATTTCAACATCATGGCAAATTATGAACTTGTTGTAATATAACTTGTACAACCATGGAATTTTTGTGTGTGTGTTCGGTTTGTCGCGTATGCAAAGTGCTTTTGTTCCAAGAATATTAATCACAAACAACTTCCTAGTGGCCTATGAATGTTTCCACTCTATAAAAAACAAAAGAACCGGTAGTATGGGCACATGTGAGGTGAAGCTTCATATGCACAAAGCATATGACATGGTTGAATGGAATTTTTTGGAGATGGTGATGTTGCAGCTTGGGTTTTTGTCTGATTAGGTGGATCTCATTATGGAGTGTGTTTCTTCAGTACTATATTGAGTTTGTCTGAATAACACTTTGTCTACTATTATCACACCGTCGAGAGGACTCCAGCAAGGAGACCCGCTTTCACCTTACCTTTTTCTAGTTTGTGCGGAAAGCCTAACTAGTTTGATTGCATATGAGGAGAGCACAGGTAACCTTGAAGGGGTAAGGGTCTGCAGGAATGCCCCTTCTGTTTCTCACCTTCTGTTTTGTCGATGACTCTCTCATTCTTATGAAGGCTAATGTTGAGAATGCAACTAGCCTGAAAAGAGCACTAAATGAATATTGCTTGGCATCTGGACAATTGTTTAGTGAAGCCAAGTCCAGCGTCTTTTTTAGCCCATGTTGTTCTGTTGAGACAAGGACACAAGTATGTATTGTTTTGAACATTATTACTGAAGCTATTACTGAAAAATACTTGGGGCTACCACCCATTGTTGGGGTGCACAGGACGGAATGTTTCCAATTTCTTACTGTTAGAGTTACTAAACTTTTGTGTGGTTGGAAGGAGAAAATATTGTCTTACGGTGGGAAGGAAACACTTATTAAATCAATCATACAAGCCATACCAACTTATGCTATGTCAGTTTTTAGGCCCTCCAAATAGATCTGCATAGGGATAATCTCTGCAATGTCTCGGTTCTGGTGGGTAGACGATGACCAACAGAAGCATATGCATTAGTTTGCGTGGTGGAAAATGTGTGCCCCTAAAAAATAAGGAGGTATGGGGTTTAAAGATTTGGAAAGTTTTAATTTGGCCATGTTATCTAAACAATGTTGGAGACTGTTGAGCGAGCCAAATTCTTTGTGTGCCTAAGTGCTTCGTGCAAAGTATTACCCTTAAGGTGATCTTCTGAATTGTGAATTGAAGAAGGGGAGCTCTTACACGTGGCAAAGTTTATGGGCAAGTATACAGACGTTTAAAATAGGACACATCTGGTGTGCAGGAGATGGGAACAATATCGATACCTGGGAGGATTGTTGGATTCCAAGCAGTCCGAATAGAAGGATTATGACTAGGACAGGCAACATACTGCTTATTAAAGTTGCAGAACGTGTTGACCATGAAGCTCGTGTGTGGGATGAAGTGTTAATTGAAGGAAATATGCCCTAGAGGCAATAATAAAGTTGTTATTTATATTTCCTTATATCATGATAAATGTTTATTATTCATGCTAGAATTGTATTAACCAGAAACTTGATACATGTGTGAATACATAGACAAACAAAGTGTCCCTAGTATGCCTCTACTTGACTAGCTCGTTAATCAAAGATGGTTAAGTTTCCTAGCCATAGACATGTGTTGTCATTTAATGAATGGGATCACATCATTAGAGAATGATGTGATGGACAAGACCCATCCGTTAGCTTAGCACTATGATCGTTTAGTTTGTTGCTATTGCTTTCTTCATGACTTGTACATGTTCCTATGACTATGAGATTATGCAACTCCTGAATACCGGAGGAATACTTAGTGTGCTATCAAACGTCACAACGTAACTGTGTGATTATAAAGATGCTCTACAGGTGTCTCCGATGGTGTTTGTTGAGTTGGCATAGATCGAGATTAGGATCTGTCACTCCGATTGTCGGAGAGGTATCTCTGGGCCATCTCGATAATGCACATCACTATAAGCCTTGCAAGCAATGTCACTATAATGCACATCACATTACAGAACGAGTAAAGAGACTTGTCGGTAACGAGATTGAACTAGGTATTGAGATACCGATGATCGAATCTCAGCCAAGTAACATACCGATGACAAAGGTAACAATGTATGTTGTTATGCGGTTTGACCGATAAAGATCTTCGTAGAATATGTAGGAACCAATATGAGCATCCAGATTCCACTATTGGTTATTGACCGAAGATGAGTCTCGGTCATGTCTACATAGTTCTCGAACCCGTAGGATCCGCACGCTTAACATTCGATGACGATCGATATTATGAGTTTATGTGTTTTGTTGTACCGAAGGTAGTTCGGAGTCCCGGTTGTGATCACGGACATGACAAGGAGTCTCGAATTGGTCAAGACATAAAGATTGATATATTGGATGATGTTATTCAGACACCGGATGAGTTCCGGGGTCACCGGATAAATATCGGAGTGCTGGGGGTTATCGAAAACCCTGGGGGAACTAATGGGCCAACATGGGCCTTGTGTGAGAGAGAGGAGAGGGACCTAGGTGTAACGCCCCGTATGTAACTTGCCATATTTGTATTCTAACTCTTGTCATTTTCGGCACTAAGTTATGATTTTCCCTCGCGGTTGGGTTTTGTCTTCGTTTTGCATTTTGTTCATGTCATCATGTGCATCGCATTTGCATACGTGTTCGTCTCATGCATCCGAGCATTTTCCCCGTTGTCCGTTTTGCATTCCGGCACTCCTACATCCTCCGGTGTCCCCTTTTGCCTCTTTTCATGTGCGGGTGTTAAACGTTCTCGGATTGGACCGAGACTTGCCAAGCGGCCTTGGTTCACTACCGGTAGACCGCCTGTCAAGTTTCGTGCCATTTGGAGTTCGTTTGATACTCCAACGGTTAACCGAGGAACCGTAAAGGCCTCGTGTGTGTTGCAGCCCAACACCCCTCCAAAGTGGTCCAAAACCCACCTAAACCCCCTCCATCCTCTCGGTCGTTCGATCACGATCGCGTGGCCGAAAACCGCACTCCATTTGGACTCTCCTAGCTCCCTCTACCTATAAATAGATGTCTCCCTCCGGATTTTTCGCGCAGTACAAAACCCTAGCCATCTCCCTCCTCACGCCGCCGGACACGTCCATCCCGCGTCGCACGCGTCCGCCGCCGCCGCCACCTCGCTCCGGCCAATCCGCAGCCGCCAGTCGTCTCCTCCGCCGCCCGGGCCAACCACCACGCGCCACCTCACCCCGTGCGCCTCCCTCTCTCTCCTTTGCGCCCGCGCCGGCCCGCCGGGACCCGGATCTGGCCCTCTAGGCCCGGTCCGCTCGAACCCTCCGCTCGTCGCCGCCAGGGACCGCGCGCTGCCCGTGGACTCCGTTCGTTGCCGCTAGGGACCGCCGCCGCCGACCGCAGCTCCTCACTGCGCCGCCACCTCACTACTTCACCGGCCGCGAGCTCCGTGAGCTCGACTCCGCGCCGGCCTCCGTCCTGTCCGCGCCGCACTACTCCGGCGACCGGCTGCTACGACTCTGGCAAGCCCTTCTCCGACTCCGGCCGATGTCTCCCTCCTCTCCGGTCACTTCTCCAGCGAGCAATCTCGGCGGACCTCGTAATCCGTGTGAACCCTAGATCTGTTTTCGGAGGGTGAGATTCCACTAAGTCTTTCCCCCTCATATTTTTATGCATCCTTCTTCATGTCATAACTCTGCACCTGTAGCTCCGTTTCGGGCGTGTAATATATCAAATTGTTCGTCTGGATGTGCTCTTCATTTCATTCCATTGCACTATGCTTGTTTGAGTCCATCTTGATGCCTAAAATGCTGTTGCAAGAGTGCTATAAAATGTTAGTTTCTGTTTCTTAACAGATTATGAACATTTGTCATTTTTGCCATGATTAATGTGTGCCTCCTATGAACTTGAGCCCTACATGTGTTTTGGGCTATGCCATGCCATCTTTACAGGGGTGTATGTCATGTATTTTTGTGATCAATGTGGTGACTAGCACAAGCATGCAAAGTAGCTCTCATGATGTTGCTGATTTCAGGGACTTAGAATTCTTCTAAGTCATTTCCCTGATGTTATTTTTACGCCATGTATTCATGTTGCTACAGAGTGATCCATGCCTCTTTTGAGCATGTTTAGTAAGGATGTTTTTGAGATATTGTTATGTTCTATCCATCCATGTCATTTTTTCAATTATGGAGTACTCTAGCATGACTCAATCTTGCTCTACTTTTGCTATAAAATGTTCCTGGCAGATTGTTTACGTGTTAATCAATTTTGCCGAGGTTGTTGCAGTTGATCCATGCATCTTATGAGTTGGTTCTTGCCATGGTTAGATACTTTATCATGTCTTCTTGCTGGGTGTATGCTTAGTTTGTCATGCCTTGTGGTGAGTGCATCAAGCTCGCAAACATGCCTACGTAACTCTATTTTTGCCATGTCCAGTTTTCTGCTAAGTCTGAATCTGTTAACGAAACTTGCTATGTTTACATGATTGCCATCATATCTTCTGATCCTTTTTGGCTTATGGTCAGTAAGGGACTTTTGGTATATGCTTTGAGTAGTTTCATGCCATGCCTTAATTTGCCATGATATGTTCCTGTAGCATGTTTTTATCTTGCTCTAAACATTGCTTCCTGATGTTAAATCCTGACATGTTATTTTCACTAAGTCTGTGAACCTGATATCTTTTGCACTTTTGCCATGCTTGTTTGAACCTGCTATTGTGTGATTTAGCCATAGCTCAGTGTTCATCTTTTGTCAAGCATCTTGAGTGGATCACTGCCATGTGCTTTGGTGTTATGTTAGAGTGCAGTAGCTTAATTTCTTGTTGCATTCTAGGTGGCATCATGCTGTTAATCGCAGAATAGTGCCATTATTGTTTTGCTTGCCATTTGCAAACCGTGCATCCGATTCCGGTGATCTTTATATCGATTTCGACCGAAATCAACTCATCTTTCCAGCGACGCACTTGGTTTGCCAAGTTGAGGCCTGGTTCAATCTTTTCCTTCCGGAGCACGCATATGCATTGCATATCACATCCTGCATAGCATGCCATGTTTTGCATCATGTTGCTTGCGCATTGCACCGTGGTTGATTGTGGTTCCCTTTGCTTGTGTTTTTGCTTTGGGTAGAGCCAGGAGATGAGTATGTGATCGAGGAACCCGTTGAGTACGCTTACGAGGATCAAGCTTACGTCAACTCGGAGAACTTTGTAGGCAAGATGAACATACCCTCGAAATCACTTCTATCTTTGCTTGCTAGTGCTTGCTTTATTGCTATGCCTATGTCGTGATACCTACCACATGCTATATCATGCCTCCCATATTTCCATGTCAAACCTCTAACCCACCTTGTCCTAGCAAACCATTGTTTGGCTATGTTACCACTTTGCTCAACCCCTCTTATAGCGTTGCTAGTTGCAGGTGAAGATTGGAGTTTGTTCCTTGTTGGAACATGTTTATTGTTGGGATATCATTATTATATCTTGTTTACTTTAATGCACCTATATACTTGGTAAAGGGTGGAAGGCTCGGCCTTATGCCTGGTGTTTTGTTCCACTCTTGCCGCCCTAGTTTCCGTCATACCGATGTTATGTTCCTTGATTTTTTGCGTTCCTTACGCGGTTGGGTTATAATGGGAACCCCTTGACAGTTCGCCTTGAATAAAACTCCTCCAACAAGGCCCAACCTTGGTTTTACCATTTGCCACCTAGCCTTTTTCCCTTGGGTTCCGCGGACTCAAGGGTCATCTTTATTTTAAACCCTCAGGCCAGTGCTCCTCTGAGTGTTGGTCCAAAACAAAGCCACTTGTAGCGCCACCTCGGGGAAACTTGAGGGTTGGTTTTAGTTGTATGTAGTGTTCATCCGGTGTGCCCTGAGAACGAGATACGTGTGACTCCTATCGGGATTTGTCGGCACATCGGGTGGCTTTGCTGGACTTGTTTTACCATTGTCGAAATGTCTTGTAACCGGGATTCCGAGTCTGATCGGGCCGTCTTGGGAGAAGGAATATCCTTCGTTGACCGTGAGAGATTGTGATGGGCTAAGTTGGGACACCCCTGCAGGGATTTGAACTTTCGAAAGCCGTGCCCGCGGTTATGGTCAGATGGGATTTGTTAATGTCCGGTTGTAGAAAACTTGAAACTTAACTTAATTAAAATGAATCAACAGCGTGTGTAGCCGTGATGGTCTCTTTTGGGCGGAGTCCGGGAAGAGAACACGGTCTTGTGTTATGCTTGAACGTAAGTAGTTCTAGGATCACTTCTTGATCATAGATTCTCGACCGTGCTTTGCCTTCCTCTTCTCGCTCTCATTTGCGTATGTTAGCCACCATATATGCTAGTGCTTGCTGCAGCTCCACCTCATACCTTTTCCCCTACCCATAAGCTTAAATAGTCTTGATCGCGAGGGTGTGAGATTGCTGAGTCCCCGTGACTCACAGATTACTTCCAAAACCAGATGCAGGTGCCAATGATACCATTCCAGGAGATGCGACTGAGCTCAAGTGGGAGTTTGATGAGGACTCAGGACGTTACTACGTTTCTTTTCCAGACGATCAGTAGTGGGGCCCAGTTAGGGCGATCGGGAATCTTATGCATTTGGGGTTGTCTTTATCTTGGTTCCGTAGTCAGACCTTGATTGTATCTGGATGATTGTAATGCTATATTTATGTATTGTGTGTAGTGGTGATCGTAAGCCAACTTTGTACCTCTTTCTTATTCAGTACATGGGATGTGTAAAGATTACCCCTCTTGCGACATGCCTACAATGCGGTTATGCCTCTAAGTCGTGCTCCGACACGTGGGAGATATAGTCACATCGTGGGTGTTACACTAGGGCTGGCCGCCCCCCTGAGGAGTCCAAATTTTACTAGGAGGGGGCGGCGCTCCCCTCCCTTTCCTTCTCCCTCTCTCCCTCTCCTTCCTTCCTTCCCCCTCTCTTCCTTTGTTGGAAACCTACTAGGAATAGGATTCCTATTCCTAGTAGGAATCCTACTTGGGGGCGCGCCCCATGAGGGGCGGCCGGCCTCCCCCTTGCTCCTTTATATACGGGGGCAGGGGGCACCCTAGAACACACAAGTTGACAGTTGTCTTAGCCGTGTGCGGTGCCCCCCTCCACAGATTTCCACCTCAGTCATATCGTTGTAGTGCTTAGGCGAAGCCCTGTGTCGGTAACTTCATCATCACCGTCATCATGCCGTCGTGCTGACGAAACTCTTCCTCGGCCTCAACCGGATCAAGAGTACGAGGGACGTCACCGAGCTAAACGTGTGCAGATCGCGGAGGTGCCGTGCGTTCGGTACTTGATCAATTGGATTGGGAAGACGTTCGACTACATCAACCGTGTTACTTAACGCTTCCGCTTTCGGTCTACGAGGGTAAGTGGGCACACTCTCCCCTCTCATTGCTATGCATCTCCTAGGTAGATCTTGCATGATCGTAGGAATTTTTTTGAAATACTGCATTCCCCAACAGTGGCATCCGAGCAAGGTCTATGCATAGATGTTATTTGCACGAGTAGAACACAAAGGAGTTGTGGGCGTGGGTATATACATATTGTTTTTCGTCACTAGTTGATTCTTGATTCAGCGGTATCGTTGGATGAAGCGGCTCAGACCGACATTACGCGTACACTTACCCGAGACTGGTTCTACTGACGTGCTTCGCACACGGGTGGCTAGTGGGTGTCTGTTTCTCCAACTTTAGCTGAATCGGTTTCAATGAATAGGGTTCTTTCTAAAGATCAAAAAGCAATCACTATACTACGTTGTGGTTTTGATGCGTAGGTAAGAATGGTTCTTGCTAGAAGCCCGTAGCAGCCACGTAAAACTTGCAACAACAAAGTAGAGGATGTCTAACTTGTTTTTGCATGGCATGTTGTGATGTGATATGATCAAGGCATGATTATATAAATTGTTGTATGAGATGATCATATTTTGTACCATAGTTATCGGCAACTGGCAAGAGCCATATGGTTGTCGCTTTATTGTATGAAATGCAATCGCCATGTAATTGCTTTGCTTTATCACTAAGCTGTAGCGATAGTCGTGGAAGCAATAGTTGGCGAGACGACAACAATGCTTCGATGGAGATCAAGGTGTCAAGCCGGTGACAATGGTGATCATGACGGTGCTTTGGAGATGGAGATCAAAAGGCACAAGATGATGATGGCCGTATCATATCACTTATTTGATTGCATGTGATGTTTATCCTTTATGCATCTTATTTTGCTTAGTACGGCGGTAGCATTATAAGATGATCTCTCACTAAATTTCAAGGTACAAGTGTTCTCCCTGAGTATGCACCGTTGCTACAGTTTGTCGTGCCGAGACACCACGTGATGATCTGGTGTGATAAGCTCTATGTTCACATACAACGGGTGCAAGCCAGTTTTGCACACGCAGAATACTCAGGTTAAACTTGATGAGCCTAGCATATGCAGATATGGCCTCGGAACACTGAGACTGAAAGGTCGAGCGTGAATCATATAGTAAATATGATCAACATAGTGATGTTCACCATTGAAAGCTACTCCATCTCACGTGATGATCGGACATGGTTTAGTTGATATGGATCACGTGATCACTTAGATGATTAGAGGGATGTCTATCTAAGTGGGAGTTCTTAAGTAATATGATTAATTGAACTTTAATTTATCATGAACTTAGGCCTAATAGTATTTGCATATCTATGTTGTAGATCAATTGCTCGCGTATAGCTTCCCCGTTTTATTTATGATATGTTCCTAGAGAAAACTATGTTGAAAGATGTTAGTATCAATGATGCGGACTAGCCCCGTGATGTGATGATTATCCTCATTGCTGCACAGAAGAATTATGTCCTTGATGCATCGCTAGGTGACAGACCTATTGCAGGAGCACAGGAAGACGTTATGAACATTTTGGCAAGCTCGGTATGATGACTACTTGATAGTTTAGAGCGCCATGATTTACGGCTTAGAACCGGGACTTCAAAAATGTTTTGAATGCCACGGAGCATATAAGATGTTCCAAGAGTTGAAACTAGTATTTCAGACTCATGCCCGTGTCAAGAGGTATGAGACCTCTGAAAGTACTTTCCCTACAAGATGGAGGAGAATAGCTCAACCAGTGAGCATGTGCACAGATTGTCTGGGTACTACAATTGCTTGAATCAAGTGGGAGTTAATCTTCCAGATAAGATAGTGATTGACAGAGTTCTCTAGTCACTATCACCAAGTTATTGGAACTTACTGATGAAATATAATATGCAAGGAATGACATAAAACGATTCCCGAGCTCTTCGCGATGCTGAAATCAGCGAAGGTAGAAATCAAGAAGAGCATCAAGTGTTGATGGTTGACAAGACCACTAGTTTCAAGTAAAAGGGCAAGGGAAAGAAAGGGAACTTAAAGAAGAATGGAAAGCAAGTTGCCACTCCCATGAAGAAGCCCAAAGCTAGACCCAAGCCTGAAACTGAGTGCTTCTACTGCAAAGGAAATGGTCACTAGAAGCGGAACTGCCCCAATACTTGGCGGATAAGAAGGATGGAAAAGTGAACAGAAGTATATATGATATACATGTTATTAATGTGTACTTTACAAGTGTTCATAGTAGCCCCTGGGTATTTGATACTGGTTCAGTTGATATGATTAGTAACTTGAAACAGGAGTTACAAAATGAACAGAGACTAGTTGAGGGCAAGGTGACGATATGTGTTGGAAGTAATTCCAAGGTTGATAAGATCACCATCACACACTCCCTTTACCTTCGGGATTAGTGTTGAACCTAAAATAAATGTTATTTGGTGTTTGCGTTGAGCATAATATGATTGGATCATGTTTATTGCAATACGGTTATTCATTTAAGTCAAAGAATAATTGTTATTCTATTTACATGAATAAAACCTTCTGTGGTCATACACCCAAGGTGAATGGTTTATTGAATCTCGATCGTAGTGATACACATATTCATAATATTGAAGCCAAAAGATGCAAAGTTAATAATGATAGTGCAACTTATTTGTGGCACCACCGTTTAGGTCATATTGGTGTAAAGCGCATGAAGAAACTCCATGTGGATGGACTTTTGGATCACTTGATTATGAATCATTTGATGCTTGTGAACCATGCCTCATGGGCAAGATGACTGAGACTCTGTTCTCCGGAACAATGGAGCAAACCACTGACTTATTGGAAATAATACATACTGATGTATGCGATCTGATGAGTGTTGAGGCTCGTGGCGGTTATCGTTATTTTCTGACCTTCACAGATGATTTAAGCAGATATGGGTATATCTACTTAATGGAACACAAGTCTGAAAAATTTGAAAAGTTCAAAGAAATTCAGAGTGAAGTTAAGAATCATCGTAACAAGAAAATAAAATTTCTACGATCTGATCACGGAGGCAAATATTTGAGTTACGAGTTTGTCCTTCATTTAAAAAGAATGTGGAATAAGTTTCACAACTCAAGCCACCTGGAACACCACGGAGTAATGGTGTGTCCGAACGTCGTAACCGTACTTTATTAGATATGGTGCGATCTATGATGTCTGTTACCGATTTATCACTATCGTTTCGGGGTTATGCATTAGAGACAGTTGCATTCACGTTAAATAGGGCACTATCTAAATCCGTTGAGATGGCACCATATGAACTGTGGTTTAGCAAGAAACCTAAGCTCTCGTTTCTTAAAGTTTGGGGATATGATGCTTATGTGAAAAAGTTTCAACCTGATAAGCTCAAACCCAAATTGGAGAAACGCGTCTTCATAGGATACCAAAGGAAACTGTTGGGTACACCTTCTATCACAGATCCGAAGGCAAGATATTCGTTGCTAAGAATGGATCCTTTCTAGAAAAGAAGTTTCTCTCAAAAGAAGTGAATGGGAGGAATGTAGAACTTGATGAGGTAATTGTACCTTCTCCCGAATTGAAAAGTAGTTCATCACAGAAATCAGTTCTAGTGATTCCTATGCCAATTAGTGAGGAAGCTAATGATGATCATCATGAAACTTCAGATCATGTTACTACCGAACCTCATAGGTCAACTAGAGTACGGTCCGCACTAGAGTGGTACGGTAATCCTTTCTGGAAGTCATGTTACTAGACCATGACAAACCTACGAATTATGAGGAAGCGATGATGAGCCCAGATTCCGCAAAAATGACTTGAGGCCATGAAATCTGAGATGGGATCCATGTATGAGAACAAAGTGTGGACTTTGGTTGACTTGCCCAATGATCGGCAAGCCATTGAGAATAAATGGATCTTCAAGAGGAATACAGACGCTGATAGTAGTATTACTATATACAAAGCTCGAATTATCGCAAAAGGTTTTCGACAAGTTCAAGATGTTGACTACGATGAGATTTTCTCACTCATAGCGATGCTTAAGTCTGTCCGAATCATGTTAGCAATTGCCACATTTTATGAAATCTAGCAAATGGATGTCAAAACTGCATTCCTTAATGGATTTCTTAAAGAAGAGTTGTATATGATGCAAAAGCAGGTTTTGACAATCCTAAAGGTGCTAACAAAGTGTGCAAGCTCCAGCGATCCATCTATGGACTGGTGCAACCATCTCGGAGTTGGAATATATGCTTTGATAAAGTGATCAAAGCATATGGTTTTATACAGACTTGCGGTGAAGCCTGTATTTACAAGAAAGTGAGTGGGAGCACTACAACCTTTCTGATAAGTATATGTGAATGACATATTGTTAATCGGAAATGATGTAGAATTTTCTGGAAAGCATAAAGGAGTGTTTGAAATGAGTTTTTCAAAGAAATACCTCGGTGAAGCTACTTACATATTGAGCTATAGAGGTAGATCAAGACGCTTGATATATTTTCCAATGAGTACATACCTTGACAAGATTTTGAAGTAGTTCAAAATGGAACAGTCAAAGAAAGAGTTCTTGCCTGTGTTGCAAGGTGTGAAGTTGAGTAAAGACTCAAAACCCGACCATGACAGAAAATAGAAAGAGAATGAAAAGTCATTCCCTATGCCTCAGCCATAGGTTCTATAAAGTATGCTATGCCATGTACCAGACCTATTGTGTACCTCACCAAGAGTTTGGCAAGAGGGTACAATAGTGATCCAGGAGTGGATCATTGGACATCGGTCAAAATTATCCTTAGTGGAATAAGGATATGTTTCTTGGTAATGGAGGTGAAAAAAAGTTCGTCGTAAAAAGTTACGTCGATGCAAGTGTTGACACCGATCTGGATGACTCTGAGTCTCAATCTGGATACATATTGAAAGTGGGAGCAATTAGCTAGAGTAGCTCTGTGCAAAGCATTGTAGACATAGAAAAATTTGCAAAAAAATACATACGGCTCTGAATGTGGCAGGCTCGTTGACTAAATTTCTCTCACAAGCAAAACATGATCACTCTTTGGGTGTTAATCACATAGCGATGTGAACTATATTATTGACTCTAGTAAACTATTTGGGTATTAGTCACATGGAGATGTGAACTAATCACATAAAGATGTGAACTATTGGTGTTAAATCACATGATGATCTGAACTAGATTATTGACTCTAGTGCAAGTGGGAGACTGAAGGAAATATGCCCTAGAGGCAATAATAAAGTTTTTATTTATATTTCCTTATATCATGATAACTGTTTATTATTCATGCTAGAATTGTATTAACCGGAAACTTGATACATGTGTGAATACATAGACAAACAGAGTGTACCTAGTATGCCTCTACTTTACTAGCTCGTTAATCAAAGATGGTTAAGTTTCCTAGCCATAGACATGTGTTGTCATTTGATGAACGGGATCACATCATTAGAGAATGATGTGATGGACAAGACCCATCCATTATCTTAGCACTATGGTCGTTTAGTTTGTTGCTATTGCTTTCTTCATGACTTATACATGTTCCTATGACTATGAGATTATGCAACTCCCGAATACCGGAGGAACACTTAGTGTGCTATCAAACATCACAACATAACTGGGTGATTATAAAGATGCTCTACAGATGTCTTCGATGGTGTTTGTTGAGTTGGCATAGATCGAGATTAGGATTTGTCACTCCGATTGTCGGAGAGGTATCTCTGGGCCCTCTCAGTAATGCACATTGATACGTCTCCAACATATCTATAATTTTTGATTGTTCCATGCTATTATATTATCCATCTAGGATGTTTTATATGCTTTTTATATGCTATTTTATATGATTTTTGGGACTAACCTATTAACCTAGAGCCCAGTGCCAGTTTCTATTTTTCCTTGTTTTTGAGTATCGCAGAAAAGGAAAACCAAACGAAGTCCAATTGACCTGAAAATTCACGGAGATTATTTTTGGACCAGAAGAAGCCCACGGAGTATCGGAAATGGGACAGAAGAGTCTCGAGGCACCCACGAGGGTGGGGGTGCGCCCTACCCCCTGGGCGCGCCCCCTACCTCGTGGCCACCTCGGAGGCCCCCCTGACTTGTTCCCGACGCCAACACCTCTTATATATACCCAAACTTCCGGAACATAACCTAGATCGGGAGTTCCGCCGCCGCAAGCCACCGTAGCCACCGAAAACCAATCTAGACTCGTTCCGGCACCCTGCCGGAGGGGGGAATCCCTCTCCGGTGGCCATCTTCATCATCCCGGTGCTCTCCATGATGAGGAGGGAGTAGTTCACCCTCGGGGCTGAGGGTATGTACCAGTAGCTATGTGTTTGATCTCTCTCTCTCTCTCTCTCTCGTGTTCTTGATTCAGGACGATCTTGATGTATCGCGAGATTTGCTATTATAGTTGGATCTTATGATGTTACTCCCCCTCTACTTTATTGTGATAAATTGAGTTTTCCCTTTGAAGTTATCTTATTGGATTGAGTCTTTAAGGATTTGAGAACACTTGATGTATGTCTTGCATGTGCTTATCTGTGGTGACAATGGGATATCACGTGATCCACTTGATGTATGTTTTGGTGATCAACTTGCGAGTTCTGTGACCTCGTGAACTTATGCATAGGGGTTGGCACACGTTTTCATCTTGACTCTCCGGTAGAAACTTTTGGGCACTCTTTGAAGTTCTTTGTGTTGGTTGAATAGATGAATCTGAGATTGTGTGATGCATATCGTATAATCATACCCACGGATACTTGAGGTGACATTGGAGTATGTAGGTGACATTAGAGTTTTGGTTGATTTGTGTCTTAAGGTGTTATTCTAGTACGAACTCTAGGATAGATTGAACGGAAAGAATAGCTTCGTGTTATTTTACTACGGACTCTTGAATAGATCGATCAGAAAGAATAACTTTGAGGTGGTTTCGTACCCTACAATAATCTCTTCATTTGATCTCCGCTATTAGTGACTTTGGAGTGACTCTTTGTTGCATGTTGAGGGATAGTTATATGATCCAATATGTTATTATTGTTTACAGAACTTGCGCTAGTGAAAGTATGAACCCCAGGCCTTGTTTCAACGCATTGCAATACCGTTTTCGCTCACTTTTATCATTAGTTACCTTGCTGTTTTTATATTTTTAGATTACAAAAACCTATATCTACCATCCATATTGCACTTGTATCACCATCTCTTCGCCGAACTAGTGCACGTATACAATTTACCATTGTATTGGGTGTGTTGGGGACACAAGATACTCTTTGCTATTTGGTTGCAGGGTTGTTTGAGAGAGACCATCTTCATCCTACGCCTCCCACGGATTGATAAACCTTAGGTCATCCACTTGAGGGAAATTTGCTAATGTCCTACAAATCTTTGCACTTGGAGGCCCAACAACGTCTACAAGAAGAAGGTTGTGTAGTAGACATCAAGCTCTTTTCTGGCGCCGTTGCCGGGGAGGTTAGCGCTTGAAGGTATATCTTCGAATCTTTTTGTTTCTTGTTTTATCACTAGTTTAGTCTATAAAAGAAAATTACAAAAAATGGAATTGAGGGTACCTCATATGCTTCTTCTTTTTAATATCTTTCATGAAAATAAGGATTCCTATAATTGTGCCAAAATTCTAGAAGAAGAATGCATTACAATGTTTGGCACTAAATCTTTGAATGATAAGCATGATTGCAATGTTGTTAGTATGAACTCCTTGAATATCCATAGTACTAATGATGATTGTACTAGTCATGATGAAAATATCTCATATAAGCATGTCAATTTTTGAGTTTGCAAGTACACACCAAATAGGGAGGATAGATTTTGCAAGAGGCATAAGTATTTAGAAACTAAATGGTTGCAAGAAAGGCTAGATGTTTGCACTGAAAATTTAAATTTTCTTAGCCATCCTTGTGAACTTTGCAATGAACGTGGTCATTTAAATATCCAATGCAAATTGTTTCATGATCGAATCATCTCCAAAAGTTGTGATGACTTGATTTCCCTTGCGCATCATAATGAACTTAGTTTGCTTCTGGGTTATGACGAAATGAAACGTATAACTAAGGATATTCCAGAATTTGCCCTTGATAAAGTTCTTGATTTTGATCTAGAGGAAATTTATATGTATTGTGCGGTGAATTGCATTGAAAATCCTTATATTGCAAATTACATAAGGTCAATAAAAGAATTAGAGGATGAAGAGAATACTAATGAAAGGGAAGAGATTTCCCAATATCCTCCTATTTTTTCTTATCATGAATCAGGTAATAATGAGGAGCCTTCTATCCAACCAATCTCATTAATAAGGAGCTCCAAAAAGAGGGTTAAACCCACACATGATGCGAAGAAGAAAAAGAAAAGATGTAGAAGCAAAGGTAAAAAGGTATCCCTCCCAAATGATGTTGCTCCTATTACTCATTGTGATGATGATAATTGCTATACTATTGGTGCTATCCATACTATTAATGATGAGAGTGATTATGCTTATGATATGAAAAGCCCCGAGCTTGGGGATGCAATGTTTGATGAGAATGACATGTTTGAGAATTTATTTGCTGCAATTAATGTTTGTCCCAAGCTTGGGGATGCTATGTTTCATGAATATGATATATTTAACCTCCCAAGTTTTAACATGCAAATTTATTATGATGATAGCATGCATCTTATTTATGATGGTTATATTGATGAAAGTGGGTTTGGAGAGGTCATGACTTTATTTAGTAATGATTCCACTATTTTGGAAGAGGTTTCAATTGATTATGATGAGAACAAAGTTGATACTTATGATGATTATTGTGATGACACTTATGCTATAAAAAGTAATGATGATTATATTTATAAAACTTGTCATGATTATGATTACCCTTTCTTTGAACATTACTCTTTTAATGTGGAAACCATTTATAGTATTCGGGCTTCTTATGATACTCCCACTATTCCGAATGAGAAGAATTTTGCTTATGTGGAGTATAGTAAATTTTCTATGCTTGTAGAACATGAAAAGATTGCTTTATGTGATAGCTATATTGTTGAATTTGCTTATGATCCCACATGTAATTATTACGAGGGAGGAACATATGCTTGTAGGAATTGCAATAATATCAAGTTTCCTCTCTATGTGTTGAAAATCTTGAAGATTTGCTTGTTTTACCTTCCTATGCAAGTTGATTCTTGTTCCCACAAGTTGTTTGCTCACAAAATCCCTATGCATAGGAAGTGGGTTAGACTTAAATGTGCTAGTCATATTCTTCATGATGCTCTCTTTATGTTTCAATTCCTATCTTTTATGTGAGCATCATTGAAATCATCATGTCTAGCTAGGGGCGTTAAACGATAGCGCTTGTTGGGAGGCAACCCAAGATTAATTTTTTTATTTGCCTTTTTTCCTGTTTAGTAATAAATAATTAATCTATCTTCTTTTAAGATTGTGTTTTTTATGTTTTAGTTAGTGTTTGTGCCAAGTAAAGCCTTTAGGATCTTCTTGGGTGATTGTTATTTGATCTTGTTGTAAAAAACAGAAAGTATGCGCTCACGAGAATAGTTTTCAGTTTTTACCAGAGAGCGATAAAATATCAATTCCACTTGAAGTAGATGAATCAAAAAATTTCCTAGGACTTCCTAATTTCTCAGGATTTTTGGAGTTGCAGAAGTATTTGAAACCTACAGATTACTACAGACTGTTCTGTTTTTGACAGATTCTGCTTTCTATGTGTTGTTTGCTTATTTTGATGAATCTATGAGTAGGATCGGAGGGTATGAACCATATAGAAGTTGGAATACAGTAGATATTACACCAATATGAATTTAGAATGAGTTCACAACAGTACCTAAGTGGTGATTTATTTTCTAATATTAACGGAGCTTAAGAGTTTTCTGTTATGTTTTGTGTTGTGAAGTTTTCAAGTTTTGGGTAAAGATTCGATGGACTATGGAATAAGGAGTGACAAGAGCCTAAGCTTGGGGATGACCAAGGCAACCCAAGGTAATATTCAAGGACAACCAAGAGCCTAAGCTTGGGGATGCCCCGGATGGCATGCCCTCTTTCGTCTTCGTTCATCGGTAACTTTACTTGGAGCTATATTTTTATTCACCACATGATATGTGTTTTGCTTGGAGCGTCATTTTATTTTATTTTGTTTTGCTTGCTGTTTGAATAAAATACCAAGATCTGAAATTATTAAATTTTAGAGAGTCTTCACATAGTTGCATAATTGTTCGACTACTCATTGATCTTCACTTATATCTTTCGGAGTAGTTTTTCATTTGCTCTAGTGCTTCACTTATATCCTTTTAGAGCATAACGGTGGTTTTATTTTGAAGAAATAGATGAACTCTCGTGATTCACTTATATTATTTTAAGAGTCTCTAGAACAGCATGGTAGTTTGCTTTGGTTATGAAACTAGTCCTAATATGGTGGGCATCCAAGATGGGTATAATAAAAACTTTCATATAGAGTGCATTGAATACTATGATAAGTTTGGTACTTGATGATTGTTTTGAGATATGAAGATGGTGATATTAGAGTCGTGCTAGTTGAGTAATTGTGAAATTGAGAAATACTTGTTTTGAGGTTTGCAAGTCCCGTAGCATGCACGTATGGTAACCGTTGTGTGACAAATTTGAAGCATGAGGTGTTCTTTGATTGCCTTCCTTATGAGTGGCGGTTGGGGATGAGCGATGGTATTTTCCTACCAATCTATCCCCCTAGGAGCATGCGCGTAGTGCTTGGTTTTGATGACTTGTAGATTTTTGCAATAATTATGTGAGTTCTTTATGACTAATGTTGAGTCCATGGATTATACACACTCTCACCCTTCCATCATTGCTAGCCTCTTCGGTACCGTGCATTGCCCTTTCTAACTTCGAGAGTTGGTGCAAACTTCGCCGGTGCATCCAAACCCCGTGATATAATATGCTCTATCATACATAAGCTTCCTTATATCTTCCTCAAAACAGCTACCATACCTACCCATTATGGCATTTCCATAGCCATTCCAAGATATATTGCCATGCAACTTTCCACCGTCTCGTTTATTATGACATGCTTCATCATTGTCATATTACCTTGCATGATCATGTAGTTGACATCGTATTCGTGGCAAAGCCACCATTCATAATATTTTCATACATGTCACTCTTGATTCATTGCACATCCCGGTACACCGCTGCAGGCATTCATATAGAGTCATATTTTGTTCTAAGTATCGAGTTGTAATCCTTGAGTTGTAAATAAATAGAAGTGTGATGATCATCATTATTAGAGCATTATCCCGTGTGAGGAAAAAAAGAGAAAAAGAAAGAAAGGCCAAAAAAAAGAGAAGGCCAAGAAAATGAGAGAAAAAGAGAGAAGGGGGAATGCTACTATCCTTTTACCACACTTGTGCTTCAAAGTAGCACCATGGTCTTCATGATAGAGAGTTTCTCATTCTGTCACTTTCATATACTAGTGGAATTTTAATTATAGAACTTGTCTTGTATATTCCAACAACGGGCTTCCTCAAATACCCTAGGTCTTCGTGAGCAAGCAAGTTGGATGCACACCCACTTAGTTTCTTTTGTTGAGATTTCATACATTTATAGCTCTAGTGCATCCGTTGCATGGCAATCCCTACTCCTCGCATTGACATCAATTGATGGGCATCTCCATAGCCCGTTTGATTAGCCGTGTCAATGTGAGACTTTCTCCTTTTTTGTATTCTCCACACAACCTCCATCATCATATTCTATTCCACCCATAGTGCTATGTCCATGGCTCGCGCTCATATATTGCGTGAAAGTTGAAAAAGTTTCAGAATACTAAAGTATGAAACAATTGCTAGGCTTGTCATCGGGGTTGTGCATGATGGGAGCATTTTGTGTGACGAAAATGAAGCATGGACAAACTATATGATTTTGTAGGGATGAGCTTTCTTTGGCTATGTTATTTTGAGAAGAAATAATTGCTTGGTTAGAATGCTTGAAGTATTATTGTTTTTATGTCAATATTAAACTTTTGTCTTGAATCTTATGGATCTAAACATTCATGCCACAATAAAGAAAATTACATTGATACATATGTTAGGTAGCATTCCACATCAAAAATTCCGTTTTTATCATTTACCTACTCGAGGACGAGCATGAATTAAGCTTGGGGATGCTTGATACATCTCCAACGTATCTATAATTTTTGATTGTTCCATGCTATTATATTATCCATCTAGGATGTTTATATGCATTTATATGCTATTTTATATGATTTTTGGGACTAACCTAGAGCCCATTGCCAGTTTCTGTTTTTCCTTGTTTTGAGTATCGGAGAAAAGGAAAACCAAACGAAGTCCAATTGACCTGAAAATTCACGAAGATTATTTTTGGACCAGAAGAAGACCACGGAGTATCGGAGATGGGACAGAAGAGTCCTGAGGCACCCACGAGGGTGGGGGGTGCGCCCTACCCCTGGGCACGCCCCCTACCTCGTGGCCACCTCGGAGGCCCCCCTGACTTGTTCCCGACGCCAACACCTCTTATATATACCCAAACTTCCAAACATAAACTCGATCGGGAGTTCCGCCGCCGCAAGCCACCGTAGCCACCGAAAACCAATCTAGACTCGTTTCGGCACCCTGCCGGAGGGGGCAATCCCTCTCCGGTGGCCATCTTCATCATCCGGGGCCTCTCCATGGCGAGGAGGGAGTAGTTCACCCTCGGGGCTGAGGGTATGTACAAGTAGCTATGTGTTTGATCTCTCTCTCTCTCTCGTGTTCTTGATTCGAAACGATCTTGATGTATCGAGAGCTTTGCTATTATAGTTGGATCTTATGATGTTTCTCCCCCTCTACTTTCTTGTGATAAACTGAGTTTTCCCTTTGAAGTTATCTTATCGGATTGAGTCTTTAAGGATTTGAGAACACTTGATGTATGTCTTGCATGTGCTTATCTGTGGTGACAATGGGATATCACGTGATCCACTTGATGTATGTTTTGGTGATCAACTTGCGAGTTCCGTGACCTCGTGAACTTATGCATAGGGGTTGGCACACGTTTTCATCTTGACTCTCCGGTAGAAACTTTGGGGCACTCTTTGAAGTTCTTTGTGTTGGTTGAATAAATGAATCTGAGATTGTGTGAGACATATCCCATAATCATACCCACGGATACTTGAGGTGACATTGGAGTATCTAGGTGACATTAGGGTTTTGGTTGATTAGTGTCTTAAGGTGTTATTCTAGTAGGAACTCTAGGATATATTGAACGGAAAGAATAGCTTCATGTTATTTTACTACGGACTCTTGAAGAGATCGATCAGACAGAATAACTTTGAGGTGGTTTCGTACCCTACAATAATCTCTTCGTTTGTTCTCCGCTATTAGTGACTTTGGAGTGACTCTTTGTTGCATGTTAAGGGATAGTTATATGATCCAATTATGTTATTATTGTTGAGAGAACTTGCACTGGTTGAAGTATGAACCCTAGGCCTTGTTTCAACGCATTGCAATACCACATTCGCTCACTTTTATCATTAGTTACCTTGCTGTTTTTATATTTTCAGATTACAAAAATCTATATCTACCATCCATATTGCACTTGTATCACCAACTCTTCGCCGAACTAGTGCACCTATACAATTTACCATTGTATTGGGTGTGTTGGGGACACAAGAGACTCTTTGCTATTTGGTTGCAGGGTTGTTTAAGAGAGACCATCTCCATCCTACGCCTCCCACGGATTGATAAACCTTAGGTCATCCACTTGAGGGAAATTTGCTATTGTCCTACAAACCTCTGCACTTGGAGGCCCAACAACGTCTACAAGAAGAAGGTTGTGTAGTAGACATCACACATCACTATAAGCCTTGCAAGCAATGTGATTAATGAGTAAGTTGTGGGATGTTGCATTACGGAACGAGTAAAGAGACTTGCCGGTAATGAGATTGAACTAGGCATTGAGATACCGCGATCGAATCTCGGGCAAGTAACATACTGATGACAAAGGGAACAGCGTATGTTGTTATGCGGTTTGACCGATAGAGATCTTCGTAGAATATGTAGGAACCAATATGAGCATCCAGGTTCCGCTATTGGTTATTGACCAGAGATGATTCTCGTTCATGTCTACATAGTTCTCGAACCCGTAGGGTCCGCACGCTTAATGTTCGATGACGATTGATATTATGATTTTATGTGTTTTGATGTAACGAAGGTAGTTCAAAGTCCCAGATGTCATCACGGACATGATGAGGAGTCTTGAATTGGTCGAGACATAAAGATTGATATATTGGACGATGTTATTCGGACACCGGATGAGTTCCGGGGTCACCGGATAAATATCGGAGTGCCGGGGGTTATCAGAAACCCCGAGGGGAACTAATGGGCCAACATGGGCCTTATGAGAGAGAGAGAGGAGAGGGCCCTAGGACTGGCCACCCACCCCCACCCCCCCCTGAGGAGTCCGAATTGTACTAGGAGGGGGCGGCGCTCCCCTCCCTTTCCTTCTCCCTCTCCTTCCTTCCCCCTCTCTTCCCTTGTTGGAAACCTACTAGGAATAGGATTCCTATTCCTAGTAGGAATCCTACTTGGGGGCGCGCCCCATGAAGGGTGGACGGCTTCCCCCTTGCTCCTTTATATACGGGGGCAGGGGGCACCCTAGAACACACAAGTTGACAGTTGTCTTAGCCATGTGCGGTGCCCCCTTCACAGATTTCCACCTCGGTCATATCGTTGTAGTGCTTAGGCGAAGCCCTGTGTCGGTAACTTCATCATCACCGTCATCACGCTGTCGTGCTGACGAAACTATCCCTTGGCCTCAACTGGATCAAGAGTACGAGGAACGTCACTGAGATGAACGTGTGCAGATCGCGGAGGTGCCATGCGTTCGGTACTTGATCAGTTGGATCGCGAAGGCATTCGACTACATCAACCGCGTTACTTAACGCTTCCGCTTTTGGTCTACGAGGGTACGTGGACACACTCTCCCCTCTCATTGCTATGCATCTCCTAGATAGGTCTTGCATGATCGTAGGAATGTTTTTTTGAAATACTACGTTCCCCAACATTAATAAGGGAGATATTTTGGCCGACCGACGCAGAAAGGATTTTCAAAATCCCTTTGTCGATTGGGATGATGGATGACTTTGTCTCTTGGCACTACTACAATAATGGGACCTTCATAGTTAAATCATCATATTACAGAGAGTGGGATCACCAACACGGCCCGAAGCTTAGAATCATGAGCCATATGATTCATCTATGAAGAATCCGGTCTGGAAGGCATTATGGGAATTAAAGACGCCGGCAAAAGTGAAATTCATTGCTGGAGATCACAATATGGGGCAATCCCTTTCTACAGTCTTTTGGCAAACTGCCATATTCAGAGCTGGAGTCAATGCCCTATATGCTCTATTGATTCTGAAAGTATTAACCATATGTTCATCACATGCCCAAGGGTAAAAGAGATCTGGACGCACCTAAGAATGACAGAAATCATTGATGAAGCTTGCTTTGCGGAGGTCGATGAGATCGTCCCCCTAGAAAGGCTGCTATTGGATACTAATACCATGCCAGCACTGGCAGGTGTTTGACGGTGCGATCTAGTTGCTGTTGTGACCTGGTACACATGGTGGGAACAAAGAAAGTTTACACGTGGAGAGTCTTTGCAAGCATCTGTATGGTCTGCTCAAGCAATTTCGGTGTTGGCATTGAATTACTCTAGAGTGAAAAAATTGAGAAAGATGCAAATCATCAGACATGGTTGGAACAAACCACAAGAGGGTTTTGTCAAGTTGAATGTGGATGCGACATTTGACATGGACACAGGTTCGGGGAGGACGGGTGCTATTATACGTGACTGCACGGGATCTCCAATTGCATGTGGTAGTTGGAGCATCCCTACAATCGATAAACTGTCAATTGTTGAAGCGTGTGCAATACATGATGGTCTGATCATTGCAGGAAAAGTTGGTTGTAACATAATCCTAGTCGAGAGTAATGGTATGGAAGTGGTGGAAGTCATGTAGAATGATGGGAACTCACTAGGCGTGGCGGCAACTATCTATAAGGAATGCGCTTTCCTTTGCCACAATTTTACTCGTGTATTTTTTCACATTGTCCTAGGGAGGCTAATATGCAGCCCATAATTTAGCTCAATTTAGTACGGGGAACCAAATGTGGCAGGAAACCCCAGATTTTATTCGTGTTGTTCTTGATATGATGTAACTCTTATACGAAATCAATAAAAACCGCCAGGATGGCTTTCCTAAAAAAAATGGACATGCTACCGTGACCGCACCGTCATATTTCATCGTTCTGCCATACATATAGATAACCGTATGTGCACTATTTAGGCTGTGTATCATTGCTCGTATTCACATCTACACTAAATGCGTCCATCACCACCAGGTTGTCCCATTGGTCCAAGTAGCGGGAGCAAGCGCGCTTGTCCTGCCTATAGTCACTCTCGCTTGTACACGTCCTAAGTTACTAGCCATTGAGCTCCACTATAGTTGTTGCATGCAGTTGGGAAAAATATGGCCAGACCCACACACGTAAGTATTTCTCATCTCAACCTTCTCTCTCATGTGGGAACCATCCATGTGGAACACACTCTCAACTATCTCCCCTATTATTATTATTTTTAGTTTTAGGAAATTCTAAAATCCCAAAAGATAGAAATTTCAAATTTCAAATTTTGGAATTTAATTTTTTCAAAAGTTTGAATTTGCAATGGTTTGGTAATTCTGAAAGTTGGTGCTGCAATTTTTAGAAGTTAACCAAAAGGAAAGTTTGGACCATATGTGACTTTCAAAAAAATTGAAAGTTCAACTAGTCTGGAAGTGGTCGCGAGCTTCTTCCCGGCGGGTACTTCCAGACAACAGGACGTATTTACTAGTTACTCTCAAGTTACTATGCCAGGTTGATGACCCACAAGTATAGGGGATCTAGCATAGTCCTTTCGATAAGTAAGAGTGTCGAACCCAACGAGGAGCAGAAGGAAATGATAAGCGGTTTCCAGCAAGGTATTCTCTGCAAGTACTGAAATAAGTGGTAACAGATAGTTTTGTGATAGGATAATTTGTAACGAGCAATAAGTAACAAAAGTAAATAAAGTGCAGCAAGGTGGCCCAATCCTTTTTGTAGCAAAGGACAAGCCTGGACAAACTCTTATATGGTGTAAAGTGCTCCCGAGGACACATGGGAATATCGTCAAGCTAGTTTTCATCACGCTCATATGATTTGCGTTTGCTACTTTCATAGTTTGGTATGTGGGTGGACCGGTGCTTGGGTGCTGCCCTTACTTGGACAAGCATCCCACTTATGATTAACCTCTATTGCAAGCATCTGCAAATACAACAAAAGTATCAAGGTAAACCTAACCATAGCATGAAACATATGGATCCAAATCAGCCCCTTACGAAGCAACGCATAAACTAGGGTTTAAGCTTCTGTCACTCTAGCAACCCATCATCTACTTATTACTTCCCAATGCCTTCCTCTAGGCCCAAACAATGGTGAAGTGTCATGTAGTCGACGTTCACATAACACCACTAGAGGAGAGACAACATACATCTCATCAAAATATCGAATGAATACCAAATTCACATGACTACTAATAGCAAGACTTCTCCCATGTCCTCAGGAACAAAAGTAACTACTCACAAAGCATAAACATGTTCATAATAAGAGGGGTATTAATGTGCATATAGGATCTAAACATATGATCTTCCACCAATTAAACCAACTAGCATCAACTACAAGGAGTAATTAACACTACTAGCAACCTACTAGCACCAATCCCGGACTTGGAGACAAGAATTGGATACAAGAGATGAACTAGGGTTTTGAGATGAGATGGTGCTGATGAAGATGTTGATGGAGATTGCCCTCTCCTGATGAGAGGAGCGTTGGTGATGACGATGGCGATGATTTCCCCCTCCGGGAGGGAAGTTTCCCCGGCAGAACAACCCCGCCAGAACCCTAGATTGGTTCCGCCAAGGTTCCGCCTCGTGGCGGTGGAGTTTCGTCCGAGAAGATGGCTTTTGATTTTTTTTCCCCATCGAAAGAGTCCATATAGCAGAAGATGGTCACCGGAGGGCCACCAGGGGGCCCACGAGGTAGGGGCGCGCCCAGGGGGTAGGGCGCGCCCCCCACCCTCGTGGGCAGGGTGTGGCCCCCCTGGTGAAGTTCTTGCGCTCAATGTTTTTTATATATTTGGAAAACATCATTCGTGAAGTTTCAGGACTTTTGGAGCTGTGCAGAATAGGTCTCTAATATTTGCTCCTTTTCCAGCCAGAATCCCAGCTGCCGACATTCTCCCTCTTTATGTAAACCTTCTAAAATAAGAGAGAATAGGCATAAGTATTGTGACATAATGTGTAGTAACAGCCCATAATGCAATAAATATTGATATAAAAGCATGATGCGAAATGGACGTATCAACTCCCCCAAGCTTAGACCTCGCTTGTCCTCAAGCGAAAAGCCGAAATCGAAAAATATGGCCACATATTTAGAGATGAAGGTGTCGATAAAAATAAGATACGGACATGAGGGCATCATGATCATTCTTAGAGCAGCAACTTATATAATTCTTGTCATATGATATCTTATGCTAGAGTAATAATTCAATCACAATATCAAGTATGAATCGTAAACTTCATTGAAAACTGACAAACTATAATCTCAGTCATTGAGGCAATTGCAATTTATCATAACATAGGAAAGAGTCAAAGTATAAGAGCTTTTCAGCAAGTCCACATACTCAACTATTATATAGTCTTTCACAATTGCTGACACTCACGCGATACTTCTGGGTATGGGGTTTTAATCGGACACAGAGAAAGATAGGGGCTTATAGTTTTGCCTCCCAACGTTTTACCTCAAGGGTAATGTCAACATTAATAGTTCATGAAAACCCACATCCAATTAGCCATATATACCGGGATCTTTCCAACATATTGTGCTTGCCAAAGAATAAAATGTAAAAAGGAAGGGTGAAGATCCCCATGACTCTTTTGCAGCTTAGGACATAAAAGTAAAAATAGGCCATTCGCAGAGGGAAGCAGAGGTTGTCATGCGCTTTTATGGTTGGATGCACAAAATACTAATGTGAAAGAACATCACTTTATATTGCCACTTGTGATATGGACCTTTATTATGCAGTCTGTTGCTTTTTTTATTTCCATATCACACGATCGTATAAAGCTTATTTCCTCCACACCAATCAATCATACATATTTAGAGAGCAAATTTTTTATTGCTTGCACCGATGACAACTTACTTGATGGATCTTACTCAATCCATGGGTAGGCATGGTGGACTCTCATGGCAAAACTGGTTTAAGGGTATTTGGAAGCACAAGCAGTATCTCTACTTGGTGCAATGAATTTGGCTAGCATGAGGGAGAAAGGCAAGATCAACATGTTGGAGGATCCAAGACAATATAATTTATCTCAGATGTAAGAAAACATAACCCATAATGTTTTCTTCCTTGTCCAATGTCAACTCTTTAGCATGTCATATTTTAATGAGTGCTCACAATCATAAAAGATGTCCAAGATAGTATATTTATATGTGAAGACCTCTCTTTCTTTATTACTTCCTATTAATTGCAACAATGACCCAAACTATGTTTGTCAACCCTCAATAACTTTTATTCATCATACTCTTTCTATGTGAGCTCATTACTCTCCATAAGAGTCACATGATCTCTTTGTTTCTTTTTATTTCTTTCTCTTTTCCTTTATTCACTTAGGATCATGGCAAAATGATCAAGCCCTTGACTCAACACTAATCTTTATTATATAGCTCACGGACTCGATTACACAGAAGGATAATAAAGCAAAACTCACAACTAGATCATACTAAGAACTTTTATTCTACTAGATCAAAATATTACCAAAAGGATCGAACTAAGAAAAATGATAAAGATAAAAGTGATGGTAATACGATACTGGGGCACTCCCCCAAGCTTGGCGGTTGCCAAGTGGAGTGCCCATACCAGATACTCAATTCTTCTTTGTTGGAGGAGACGGTGGTGATGTTGTTGATGGCGTAGGCTTCTTCCTTAATTTGCGTTTGAGGACAGAATTTTGGTCCCTTAAGTCCTTGATCTCCTGCTCCAAGCTCAGTATCTTTTTGCATAGTTCCTGCTTGTTCTCCTGCAATAGGCGAAAAGGGATAAACTCGATCTTAGGTTTCTTTACCCTATCCGGGAGGCTTGACTTTTTGAACTCCACATGCATGTCCCTAGGTCGAGGTAGTGGGACTTCATCTTCATCTGAGCTCGTCTCCTCCTTTCCCTTGGGTTCATAGTCCTCTTCTTCTTCCGTAGTCCAACCATAGTGCTCCACATCCCCATAGACTATAGGATCTGCGAGGTAATCAGCCACATAGCTTTCTCCTTCCGAATCCTGGGATGACATGTTGCTCTGTCTGCAGCAGGATAGCTCAAAACAAAGACAAGAGATATTTGCGTAATACGGGAGTCAAAACCCCTGGGAGATTATATAATGAATTTTTACCGACCAAAATATGTGTCCTGCAAGAAAACGGAGTCCGGAGAGCACACGAGGTGCCCACGAGGTAGGGGGCGTGCCCAGGGGGGTAGGGCACGCCCTCCACCCTCGTGGGGCCCTCGTGTCCCTTCCGGGCTGCTGCTTATTTTTCTATTTTTCTAAATATTCCAAAACGGAGAAATATTGCCTTAAAAACTGTTTTGGAGTCGGTTTAGTTACCGTACCACATACCTATTCCTTTTTGGAGTCTGAAACATTCCGGAAAGTGTCCCTTATGTATTCCTCTGGGGTTACGGTTTCAATAACATTGGTTTCAACATTTATGGGATTACCTGAGATATAGTGTTTGATTCTTTGACCATTTACCACCTTCGGATTTGTGCCTTTGAAGTTATTGATTTTTATGGCACCGGAACGGTAGACCTCCTCGATAACGCAGGGACCTTCCCATTTAGAAAGAACTTTTCCTGCAAAGAATTTTAAATGAGAGTTGTATAGAAATACATAATCACCTACATTAAACTCACACTTTTGTATTCTTTTATCATGCCACCTTTTAACCTTTTCTTTAAACAACTTGGCATTTTCGTAGGCTTGGGTTCTCCATTCATCAAGTGAGTTAATATCAAATAACCTCTTCTCACCAGCAAGTTTAAAATCACAATTTAGTTCTTTAATAGCCCAATAGGCCTTGTGTTCTAGTTCGAGAGGTAAGTGACATGCTTTTCCATAGACCATTTTATACGGAGACATGGCCATAGGATTTTTATATGCAGTTCTATAGTCCCATAATGCATCATCAAGTTTCTTGGACCAATTCTTTCTAGACCTATTAACAGTCTTTTGCAAAATTAATTTGAGTTCTCTATTACTCAATTCTACTTGACCACTAGACTGAGGATGATAAGGATATGCAATTCTATGATTAACATCATATTTAGCAAGCATTTTACCGAAAGCACCATGAATAAAATGTGAACCACCATCAGTCATTAAATATCTAGGGACTCCAAACCTTGGAAAGATAACTTCTTTAAGCATTTTAATAGAAGTGTTATGATCAGCACTACTAGTTGGAATAGCTTCTACCCATTTAGTAACGTAATCAACAGTAACTAAAATATGTATATAACCATTAGAGGAAGGAAAAGGTCCCATATAGTCAAAGCCCCAAACATCAAATGGTTCAATAACAAGTGAATAATTCATAGGCATTTATTGACGTCTACTAATATTACCAATTCTTTGACATTCATCACAAGATAAGACAAATTTACGGGCATCCTTGAAGAGACTAGGCCAATAAAAACCAGATTGTAGTACCTTATGTGCAGTTCTATCTCCAGCATGGTGCCCTCCATAAGCTTCAGAGTGACACTTGCGTAGGATCTGTTCCTGTTCATGCTCAGGTACACAACGTCTAATAACACCATCTACTCCTTCTTTATAAAGATATGGGTCATCCCAAAAGTAATGCCTCAAATCATAGAAGAACTTTTTCTTTTGCTGGTATGTGAAACTAGGTGGTATAAACTTAGCAACAATGTAATTAGCATAATCAGCATACCATGGAGTAGTATGAGAAGCATTTATGACATTTAATTGCTCATCAGGAAAGCTATCATCAATAGGTAGTGGGTCATCAAGCACATTTTCTAACCTAGACAAGTTGTCTGCAACGGGGTTCTCAGCTCCTTTTCTATCAACAATATGTAAATCAAATTCTTGAAGCAACAGAACCCATCTAATAAGTCTAGGTTTAGCATCTTTCTTTTCCATAAGATATTTAATAGCAGCATGATCAGTGTGAATAGTTACTTTAGAATCAACAATATAGGGTCTAAACTTATCACAAGCAAATACAACTGCTAAGAATTCTTTTTCAGTAGTAGCATAATTTCTTTGAGCATTGTCTAGAGTTTTACTAGCATATTGAATAACATTTAGTTTCTTATCAACTCTTTGTCCTAGAACAGCACCTACAACATAATCACTAGCATCACACATAATTTCAAAGGGTAAATTCCAATCAGGTGGCTGAACAATAGGTGCAGAGATCAATGCTTTCTTAAGTATTTCAAATGCTTCTACACAATCATCATCAAAGACAAATGGTATATCTTTTTGTAAAAAATTAGTCAGGGGCCGAGAAATTTTGGAGAAGTCCTTAATGAACCTCCTATAAAAACCGGCATGGCCAAGTAAACTTCTTATACCTTTGATGTCCTTGGGACATGGCATCTTTTCAATAGCATCAACCTTGGCTTTATCAACTTCAATACCTCTTTTAGAAACTTTATGCCCCAAGACAATACCTTCATTAACCATAAAGTGGCACTTTTCCCAATTCAGGACAAGATTAGTTTCTTCACATCTCTGCAAAACTTGATCAAGGTTGCTCAAGCAATCATCAAAAGAAGATCCATACACGGAAAATTCGTCCATGAAAACCTCACAAATCTTTTCACAAAAGTCAGAAAATATAGCCATCATGCATCTTTGAAAGGTAGCAGGTGCATTACATAAACCAAAAGGCATACATCTATAAGCAAAAGTACCAAAAGGGCATGTAAAAGTAGTCTTTGATTGATCTTTGGCTGACACAGGTATTTGAGAGAAACCAGAATAACCATCTAGAAAGCAAAAATGTGTATGTTTGGATAATCTTTCTAGCATTTGATCGATAAAAGGTAAATGGTAATGATCTTTTTTAGTAGCTTTATTTAATTTGCGGAAATCAATTACCATCCTATAACCAGTAATAATTCTTTGAGGAATCAATTCATCTTTATCATTAGGAACAACAGTAATACCTCCCTTCTTAGGGACACAATGGACAGGGCTTACCCACTGACTATCAGCAATGGGGTAAATTATACCTGCCTCAAGGAACTTTAGTATCTCCTTTCTTACCACTTCTTTCATTTTAGGATTCAGCCGGCGTTGATGATCACGAACTGGTTTAGCGTCTTCTTCCAAATTAATTTTATATTGGCATAGAGGGAGACTAATGCCCTTAAGATCATCAAGAGTATACCCAATAGCAGCACGGTGCTTCTTCAGAATTTTCAATAATCTCTCTTCTTCATGTTCTGAAAGGTTAGCGCTAATAATAACAGGGTATATCTTTTTCTCATCAAGATAAGCATATTTAAGAGTATCCGGTAACGGTTTAAGCTCAAACACGGGATCACCCTTGGGTGGAGGAGGATCTCCTAGGATTTCAACAGGTAAATTATGTTTCAGAATATGTTCCTGTTTAAAGAATACTTCATCTAATTCCTTTCTTTCATTCATAAACATATCATTTTCATGGTCTAGCAAATATTGTTCTAAAGGATCACTAGGAGGTACGGCAATAGAGGCAAGACCAATAATTTCATCTTTACTAGGTAATTCTTCTTCACGATGTTGTCTACTAAATTTAGAAAAATTAAATTCATGAGTCATATCATCTAAACCGACAGTAACAACATCTCTTTTGCAATCTATGGTAGCATTAACAGTATTTAAGAAGGGTCTACCAAATATAATGGGACAGAAGCTATCTTGTGGGGAACCAAGAACAAGAAAATCAACAGGATATTTAGTTTTATCACACAAGACTTCAACATCTCTAACAATTCCCATTGGTAAAATAGTATCTCTATTAGCATGTTTAATTGTAACATCAATATCTTCTAACTCAATAGGTGCAATGTCATGCATAATTTCGTTGTATAAGTCAATAGGTATTGCACTAGCATAGGGATGGCAATGGGTCGGGTTTGGGGTGGGTGGAGCTGGTCCAAATCCAACCCATGACCCATCTTCCTACCCTCTGCCCATCCATCAAATTATCCATGGGCAAAACTTGTGCCCATGTCCAAACCACTGGATACCCACATACCCATGGAGCTCCATGGGCATAGAAAAGTCAGCATGAAGCCTTCCCAAAGAGAAAATTAACTCATCATCATTCACTCACAAATGACAACATAAGCTACATGCATAAGTAGGCAACAAGTAATACGATGAGTCCTTAAGTATGACATACCAGAGGTTGATTCTCCAGCGGATAGCTCATGGAACAAGTTGCATATTTCTTGCCACTTCCCATTGATTCGCTCTTTCTACTATCACTGGCATATGGCCCCACATGTCATATGGGTATCCATTGGATATCCATGGAGCACAAACTATAACCATGCCCAACCCGGCTGTTCGTGGGTATCCATATCCATGGACCCATGGGTGAAAATGTGCTCCATACCCTTGCCCAACCGGGTCGAGTATCCATGGATATCCAGATCCGTGGATAAAATTGCCATCCCTACACTAGCACTAGCACCCATATCACATAAGCCATGATAACAATTATCTCCTATTTTAACATAAATAACAGGCATGCCTGTCACAGGTCTAGGTTTATCTGTATCACAAGGTTTAGCAATTCTAGTAGTTTCATCACAGAAATAAATAACATGCCCATCAATATTATCAGACAAGAGATCTTTAACAATAGCAATATTAGGTTCAACTTTAACTTGCTCAGGAGGGGTATATGTTTTAATATTGCTTTTGTGAACCACAGTTGAAGCTTTAGCATGATCCTTTATCCTAACAGGGAAAGGTGGTTTCTCAACATAAGAAGTAGGAACAATAGGATCATTATAAGTAATAGTCTTTTCTTCAAGTTTAATAGGTGCAGCTACTTTTACTTCTATGGGAGGATGATATCTAAACCACTTCTCCTTGGGGAGATCAACATAGGCAGCAAAAGATTCACACAAAGAAGCTACTATCTCAGAGTCAAGTCCATATTTAGTGCTAAATTTACGAAAAATATCGGTATCCATAAAAGATTTAACACAATCAAAACTAGGTGTCATACCTGACTCCTTACCATTGTCGAGGTCCCAATCTTCGGAGTTGCGTTTAATTCTTTCCAGTAAATCCCATTTGAATTCAATAGTCTTCATCATAAAAGAGCCAGCACAAGAAGTATCAAGCATGGTGCGATTGTTATCAGAAAGCCGAGCATAAAGATTTTGAATAATCATTTCTCTTGAGAGCTCATGATTGGGGCATGAATATAACAATGATTTAAGCCTCCCCCAAGCTTGAGCGATGCTTTCTCCTTCGCGAGGCCAAAAATTATATATATAATTGCGATCACGATGAACAAGATGCATATGATAAAACTTTTGATGAAATTCCAATTTCAATCATTTGTAGTTCCAAGACTCCATATCATCACATAGCCTATACCATGTCGATGTATCTCCCCTCAAAGATAAAGGGAAGACCTTCTTCTTAACAACATCTCCGGGTACACCTGCAAGCTTAAACAATCCACAAACTTCATCCACATACATTAGATGTTCATCAGGATGTTTTGTTCCATCTCCTAAAAAAGGATTAGCTAGCAGTTTTTCTACCATACCCAAAGTAATTTCAAAGCAATCATTTTCATTTTCAGTAGGTTCAGTAGGTTGAGGAGCAACTCTTTGCTCTACTGGTCGGGGTGAAGATACCCCGAACAAGACCCTCAAAGGATTACTTTCCATAGTAATAAGTGACAGTAAATTTCAGCACACTATATAAATTTTTCCTTACCAAATTCCACCTACCAAAAGCGCTTCAATCCCCGGCAATGGCGCCAGAAAAGAGTCTTGATGACCCACAAGTACAGGGGATCTATCATAGTCCTTTCGATAAGTAAGAGTGTCGAACCCAACGAGGAGCAGAAGGAAATGATAAGCGGTTTCCAGCAAGGTATTCTCTGCAAGTACTGAAATAAGTGGTAACAGATAATTTTGTGATAGGATAATTTGTAACGAGCAATAAGTAACAAAAGTAAATAAAGTGCAGCAAGGTGGCCCAATCCTTTTTGTAGCAAAGGACAAGCCTGGACAAACTCTTATATGGTGTAAAGCGCTCCCGAGGACACATGGGAATATCGTCAAGCTAGTTTTCATCACGCTCATATGATTCACGTTTGGTACTTTGATAGTTTGGTATGTGGGTGGACCGGTGCTAGGGTGCTGCCCTTACTTGGACAAGCATTCCACTTATGATTAACCTCTATTGCAAGCATCCGCAAATACAACAAAAGTATTAAGGTAAACCTAACCATAGCATGAAACATATGGATCCAAATCAGCCCCTTACGAAGCAACGCATAAACTAGGGTTTAAGCTTCTGTCACTCTAGCAACCCATAATCTACTTATTACTTCCCAATGCCTTCCTCTAGGCCCAAACAATGGTGAAGTGTCATGTAGTCGACGTTCACATAACACCACTAGAGGAGAGACAACATACATCTCATCAAAATATCGAACGAATACCAAATTCACATGACTACTAATAGCAAGACTTCTCCCATGTCCTCGGGAAAAAAAGTAACTACTCGCAAAGCATAAACATGTTCATAATCAGAGGGGTATTAATGTGCATATATGATCTAAACATATGGTCTTCCACCAATTAAACCAACTAGCATCAACTACAAGGAGTAACTAACACTACTAGCAACCTACTAGCACCAATCCCGGACTTGGAGACAAGAATTGGATACAAGAGATGAACTAGGGTTTTGAGATGAGATGGTGCTGATGAAGATGTTGATGGAGATTGCCCTCTCCTGATGAGAGGAGCGTTGGTGATGACGATGGCGATGATTTCCCCCTCCGGGAGGGAAGTTTCCCCGGCAGAACAACCCCGCCAGAACCCTAGATTGGTTCCGCCAAGGTTCCGCCTCGTGGCGGCGGAGTTTCGTCCGAGAAGATGGCTTATGATTTTTTTCCTATCGAAAGAGTCCATATAGTAGAAGATGGTCACCGGAGGGCCACCAGGGGGCCCACGAGGTAGGGGGCGCGCCCCCACCCTCGTGGGCAGGGTGTGGCCCCCTGGTGAAGTTCTTGCGCTCAATGTTTTTTATATATTTGGAAAACATCATCCATGAAGTTTCAGGACTTTTGGAGCTATGCAGAATAGGTCTCTAATATTTGCTCCTTTTCCAGCCAGAATCCCAGCTGCCGGCATTCTCCCTCTTTATGCAAACCTTGTAAAATAAGAGAGAATAGGCATAAGTATGGTGACATAATCTATAGTAACAGCCCATAATGCAATAAATATTGATATAAAAGCATGATGCAAAATGGACGTATCACAAGCTAAATTGAAAGCAATGGCTCCTGGTCTGTGATTGTTTTGTTGACTCCCGAGGCCATTGATAACGGTTTAGTGCAAGAGGCATCCCATTTATCAACTTCATAGCGCTATAGCCTTACTGCAGGGGGTCAACTCGATCAATGAATGCTAGGGTGTATTCCTCTAAAATATTGATTTAAATAGCTAGCTATTGCTACACAATAGTTGTGCTATTGCCTTTTTGTAGTCTAAAAGCCATATGCTATGGCACACTATAACGTTATTCTTGCTAAGGTCCCTATCGTATCAAATAGCGACGCTATTTGCGTTAGAGCGAATGCATCAATAGCTGACGCTATTCCTTGTAAGTAGAAACATGCCAAAATAGCATGTTATTCTCAATTTTACTATATGACAAATCAAAAACAAACATGTACTCGTGCCCTGCAATGAGGCCCAAAAGGAGAGTACATAAGTATAAGGGGCGGGTTTGCCAAGCGGCTCCAACTGCGGCCACATCGTGCTTCTGCTTCAAAGATAGACTCTCCTAGACTCCCACCAAGCTCTAGAGCTTGCGGTCATGGTGGATGTGGTGCAAGGAAGGAGGATGCAAAACAAACATGTACTTGTGCCTTGCAATGAAGCCTTTTAATAGCGGATTCTGGTGAAACCAAGCATCCGGGTGCGTCAATGCGTGGCGCCGGAGTTGGTTCCTCGACCGGCGAGCCTCAAACGGACATTGAAACAGGCATGGTAGGCTGGGGCACCTGAGACGCAGCACGAGCGGCTCACTCGGCCGGCGCGATGCTTTAATGCCAATGCTAGTGAGAAGTCGCGTCCGCTCTGGACCAGTGTCATTGCGGGGCCGTCGCTCTATGGCAGTAAGAATACGGGCTGCTGGCGCCAGGTGGGAATGCATGCAGGTGAGGGGGCAGGATTTTGGGTGGACCAAAGCAGTCAGAAGCGGGTGTAGTAGCAGTCTGGATGCCCGCAAAGCCCCCCCAGTTTGTCTCCAGTTTGCGAGAAAAAGTGTGTCCAGTTCGCCGAGTGGACCGATATAGGACTGTGTTGGATGGCAGAATATGTCCGGACCGCGCGATCCGGACGTTTGAGGGTGGTTTGGGGGTCAGCGTTGAAGATGCCCTAAGACTAATTTAATAGCAAAATCAGAAAGGCTACGATATCATTCAAAATCTTTCTTTACTAGATGCTTCTGTCACATACTGTAATGTTACTTTGACTAATCTAGTGGTACTAAACTTGAGAAACTATGCTATGGAGATATGTTATTACATCTTGATTACTATGATCTTTTGGTTCTTTTTGATTATGACTTCTTTACATATATAATATTTTGTCCCTAATGAATAACACTCTACTGGAAATAGATTAGTTGTTATAGCTATAGCTCGGGCTTTGCCGCGAAAAACATGATTTAAAATCTTGCCTTTAAATATGCATTCATTTCTAATTGTCCAAAATAGCCCATGCTTCCATGAAGATCAATCCCATGAAAAAAGGTTTATTCACCTTCTTGTTGAGAAAATTAATTGATCACAAATAAGCCTCTACCGAACTGACCATTAAAGATAAAGACATTTCCAACAGCAATCCTAGGAGGGGCATTGAAAGAAGAGGTAATCACTTAATTCAATCAACATCCAATCTACACATAACATAGGAATATTGTAGCAAAATAAATAATTTTCCTTTTATCTAATTTATTGCCTTCATTTTCATGCAAGCCTGACATCGTATGTCAATTTCTTATTCATTCAGGGTGCCCTAGTGGACTTGGCGAAGTAACTCCCACTTAGGATGTTCGTGTCCGCTAGTTTTTTTTTTGAAAAGGGGGGATCCCCGGTCTCTGCATCAGAATGATGCATACAGCCATACTTATTAATAAGCAAATAGGTTCAACAAAAGTCGTCATATCTCAAACAAAAGAACAAAAAATGCTCACAAAGAGTAGGAAAAGTAAAAAATAAATCCACAACCGGCTGGCATAAGAAAGATAGGGAAACTAATTGGCTATTCTATTACATGACCACCATCCAAACCGGTTGAAAATAGCCCGAGCTACCATCTCCCATCGGATAGATCCAGTAACCAAACGCTCCCTGGCCTCCGTTGGAGTGAGTAGCGACCACATACGGATCAACGCAGTAGCTCAGAAGATAACCTGCAATAAATGAATGTTTGTTGTTCTGTTAAAGACCAAATCATTTCTGCAGTTCCAGACTGCCCATGGTAAAGCACATACTCCTACACGAATGTGTCTCGCTGTTCCGAAATCTATCCCATCAAGCCACGTCCCAAACAACGTACTGATAGTATTCAGAGGAGTAATATTAAAGTCTACGTGAACCGTCCGCCATAAGATTTTTGCTAAAGGGCAGTCAAGAAAGAGGTGTTTGATGGATTCATCCCGATCACAAAAACTGCATCTAGTAGATCATGTCCAGTTGCGTTTTGCCAAGTTGTCCTTAGTTAAAATGACTTGTTTATGTACAAACCACATAAACACTTTAACTTTCAAAGGTACTTTGACTTTCGAAACATGTTTCGAACTAGGGGTAGAGCTAGAATTGATAATATCCAGATACATGGATTTAACCGTAAACTCTCCATTCCTAGTTAGCTTCCAGCACAACTGATCGGGCCGTTGAGAAAGCTGAACACCCATCAGTCTTCTCACGAGATGGAGCGAGGCTTCCCAGCGGTTTCCGGCTAGCGTCCTTCTGAAGTGAATATTGAGAGGAGTGGACGTAGTACTATTGCAATGTAAGCATCTCTTCGTTGAACAATGCTATACAATGAAGGATATTGAAGCGCGAGGGGTGTTTCCCCTAGCCAAGTATCCTCCCAAAACCTCGTAGTGGTATTGTTTACAACAATAAACTTTGTCCTATTGAAAAAGGCTGATTTAACTCTCATCAGTCCTTTCCAAAAAGGCGAGTCCGTCGGCCTCACTGTCACCTGGGACAAACTTTTAGAGTGTAGGTACTTATTATGCAAAATATGCGCCCATGTGGCCTCCGTCTCAACTGATAACTTATACAACCACTTGCTAAGAAGACATCTATTCTCAACCTCAAGATTTTCAATACCTAGACCCCCTTGGTCTTTCAGTCTACAAATAATATCCCATTTAGTAAGTCTGTATTTTTGCTTAAGTTCATCACTCTGCCAGAAGAACCGTGATCGATAAAATCAAGCCTTTTCCGAACTCCAACTCGTACCTCAAAAAAGGACAAGAGAAACATAGGCATACTCGTGAGAACCGAATTAATGAGAATTAATCGGCCTTCGTATGACATTAACTTGCCCTTCCAGCAGCTTAGTTTCTTCTCAAATCTATCCTCAATGCACTTCCATTCTTTGTTTGTTAGCTTACGATGGTGAATTGGTATACCCAAATACGTGAAAGGTAAAGCCCCCAATTCGCACCCGAACAATTGTTTGTAAGTGTATTGTTCCTCCTCGGCTCTTCCAAAACAGAAAAATCACTTTTTTGGAAGTTAATCTTTAACCCAGTGAATTGTTCGAATAAGCATAGTACCAGCTTCATGTTTCTTGCTTTTGCCAAGTCATGCTCCATGAATAGGATAGTATCATTGGCGTATTGTAAGATAGACACACCTCCATCAACTAGATGGGGAACCAGGCCACCTACCTGACCAACATCCTTAGCCCTTCCTATTAGAATCGTCAACATGTCGACCACTATGTTGAATAGAATAGGGGACATTGGATCTCCTTGTCTCAGGCCCTTATGTATTTGGAAATAGTGACCTATGTCATCATTCACTTTAATTCCAACACTCCCTTTTTGCGTGAAGGATTCTACCTGGTGTCTCCAGGCCTGATCGAAACCTTTCATACGCAAGGCTTGTTGATGGAATGGCTATTTGACTTTATCGTACGTTTTTCCGAAATGCACTTTGAAAACAACGCCGTCTAGTTATTTCGTGTGAATTTCATGGAGCGTTTCATGAAGGACCACAACCCCTTCTAGGATGTTTTTGTCCGGCATGAAAGCAGTTTGGGACGGCTGTACCATAGAGTGCGCAATCTGCATAAGTCTATTGGTCCCAACCTTGGTGAAAATTTTGAAACTTACATTAAGAAGAAAGATCGGCCTAAACTGCTCAATTATCACGGCCTCTGTTTTCTTACGAAGCAAAGTTATCGTTCCAAAATTCAAATGAAACAACTGAAGCTGCCCAGAGAATAAATCATGGAACATCGGTATCAAATCCCCTTTAATAATATGCCAACACTTTTTATAAAACTCCGCTGGAAAACCATCTGGCCCTGGAGCTTTATTATTCTTCATTTGTGAAATAGCATCAAACACCTCTTTCTCCTAAAATGGGGCGGTCAAAATATCATTCTCATCCGCAGCAAGTTGAGGAACATCCTCAGCCCTTGACTCATCCAAGGATACGAAATTATCCTCCGGAGGCCCAAACAGCTGCTTGTAGTAATTGGTAATGTATAATTTTAGGTTTTCCTGTCCTAAAATCGTCCCCTCGTCTTGCTCAAGCTGAAAAATTATTTTCTTTCGGTGCTTGCCATTTGCAATCATGTGAAAGAATTGCGTGTTATCGTCCCCTTGGAAAATTTTGCGAACCTTAGCTCGCAATGCCCACTTCAATTTCTCCTATAGCAGGAGTTCTTTCAATCTCATTTCCGCGTCCATTTTAGTTTCCAACTCCCTGGTCTCAAGAATCGTGGACTCGGCTTTTAATTCTAGGGACTGACTAAGTGTAAGGAGCCTTTCCTTTTCAACCTTATAAATCCCACTCAGATGCTTAGCCCACCCATGTAAGAAACTTCTTAAATGCCTTATCTTATTCTGCCATCTTTCAACCAACGTTCTCCCTCCAGCATCTTTAGCCCATTCCCTGGCTATCAGATCCAAGAAACCTTCTCTTTCAAACCACGCCAATTCAAAAGAAAAGGTGTTCTTATTCCCCACATGCGTTGCCTCACCAAAGTCAACCAGCAGAGGGGTGTGGTCGGAGATCGCGCGCAAAAACGCTTGGACTGTTACCAGGGGAAATTTCTTCTCCCATTCGACGCTCGCGAGGACACGGTCCAGCTTCTCAAACGTCGGGTTTGGTAATATATTAGCCCAAGTGAATTTTCTATTTGAAAGCTCTATCTCTCTTAGATCCAAGCTTTCAATAATGGTATTAAACATAAACGGCCATCTGACGTCAAAGTTATCATTGTTTTTTCCTCTCTCCTTCTAATAATGTTAAAGTTGCCCCAACCAAAATTGGAAGCTGCTCACTACCACAAATACGAACAAGATCAGCCGAAAATATGGTTTGAGTTCTGGCTGCGCGACGCCATATACCGCCACCAGTGCCCAATTAAACCCATCGACCTTTGATCTAACCCGGAACTTAACAGCGAAATCTCCCATAACCACACTTCGGACCTCCAACAACTCACATTTAACCCCAAGTAAGATCCCACCAGATCTTCCCCTCGAAGGTAGGCAATGCTAATCAAAGTCGACACCTCCCGACAAAGTACTTAGAAACTGGGGGGTAAATTTGTCCTGTCCAGTTTCAGAGAGGGCGATAAAATCCAACTTATATTCGATAGAAGTATCCGCTAGAAACCTTCTTTTAGCCAAGTCTGTCAGACCTCTCCTATTCCAAAAGATTCCTCTCATATTTTGTCATGAATTTTTTTAGTCATACGGATCCTAGCACTTCGACGCACAGCCGAAGCTGGATAAATCTTTCGCTTCCACTTGCGTTTAGGCTTGTTTTGATCCTCCCCCCGGTCCTCACAACCGGGCTCTGTGGACCCAACTGCCTGTGAATCGATATGGGTAGAATCCCTTAGAGAAATAGACCCATCATCCTCCTCTATCTCAGGAAGGGACGGGGCAAGATGCGCACAGAAACTATTGAGAATCCTGACTCCCAACGCATCTATGTCGGAATCGTTCATAGGTTTAACCGATGCTAGGTTTCGAATTAGTTCTAAAGCGCATTCCGCTTCAAGGTCCAGAAGATCATTAACAGATTTAGAGATTTCACTATCATTATTACCTAGTGAAACTCCTAACTGATTTGCATTATTAATAATCTCATCATTGGAAAAATGCAAAATGGAATTGGAAATATTGACCGACATACCAGTAGTGACCTCAATGTCACGAAGCTTGGCCGCCTGCATGGCGCACCTCTGCTGCATGTCATCAACATCCGGCTGGTCCTGGAGGCGGCAACTCATCTGTCGCCCTCGGTGACAGGATCCGGAATCCCTCCATATGTGATGATCTCATCTCGAGTGGGCCCGTTGGGGGTAAGGCCTCCAGCCTCACTCCCAACATGGCCGAGCCGGGCTGAAGCAACCTGGGAAGCGCCATGAGCCGTCACAGGCACCGTCGAGGCTCCTGACGCACTCAGCATAGTCAGCCAGCAACCAGTGCTCGGTGATGCAGTGAGGGGCGCCCCATCCAAAGGCACACAAGGGGAGGTGGGTGCGGGGGGCACCTGCCCGCGCTCCACCACGGTAGGCGTCGCCTGGACCTGCAGCTCAGGAGGCGTCGGCCGGTTCTCGGAACCAGTGGACGCCGCGGGAGCGGCCATCCTGACCGCCTCCAGAGAAGTAAGGGCTGAGGACGCCTTCCATTGTTTAGCACATCGTTCCCCTTCCGCCGTCTTAATTAACTAGATATAAAAAGGTTTGAGAAGGTTGAGCCATCTTCATTGCTAACCCTCGTCTGCGGTGAACCCAAAAGTGCACTGATACGTCTCCAACGTATCTATAATTTTGATTTTTCCATGCTATTATATTATCTGTTTTGGATGTTTAATGGGCTTTATTATGCACTTTTATATTATTTTTGGGACTAACCTATTAAGCGAAGGCCCAGTGCAAATTGCTGTTTTTTTGCCTATTTCAGTGTTTCACACAAAAGGAATATCAAACGGAATGAAACCTTCGCGAGGATCGTTTTTGAAACAAACGTGATCCAGGAGACTTGGAGTGGACGTCAGGAAAGCAGTGAGGAAGCCGCGAGGCAGGAGGGCGCGCCCAGGGGGGTCAGACGCACCCCGACCCTCGTGGGCCCCATGCAGCTCCACCGACCTACTTATTTCGCCTATATATAGACATATACCCTGAAAGCATCCAGGAGCACCACGAAACCCTATTTCCACCACCGCAAACCTTCTGTACCCGTGAGATCCCATCTTGGGGCCTTTTTCGGTGCTCCGCCGGAGGGGGGATTGATCACGGAGGGCTTCTACATCAACACCATAGCCTCTCCGATGATGTGTGAGTAGTTTAGCACAGACCTTTGGGTCCATAGTTATTAGCTAGATGGCTTATTCTTTCTCTTTGGATCTCAATACAAAGTTCTCCTCAATTCTCTTGGAGATCTATTCGATGTAATTCTTTTTGCGGTGTGTTTGTCAAGATCTGATGTATTGTGGGTTTATGATCAAGTTTATCTATGAACAATTGATTCTTCTCTAAATTCTTATATGCATGATTTGATATCTTTGCAAGTCTCTTCGAATTATCAGTTTGGTTTGGCCTACTAGATTGATCTTTCTTGTAATGGGAGAAGTGCTTAGCTTTGGGTTCAATCTTGCGGTGCTCGATCCCAGTGACAGAAAGGGAAATGACACGTATTGTATTGTTGCCATTGAGGATAAAAAGATGGGGTTTATATCATATTGCTTGAGTTTATCCCTCTACATCATGTCATCTTGCCTAATGTGTTACTCTATTTTTATGAACTTAATACTCTAGATGCATGCTGGATAGCGTTCGATGTGTGGAGTAATAGTAGTAGATGCAGAATCATTTCGGTCTACTTGTCACGGACGTGATGCCTATATACATGATCATGCCTAGATATTCTCATAACTATGTGCTTTTCTATCAATTGCTCGATAGTATTTTGTTCACCCACCGTAGATTATGCTATCTTGAGAGAAGCCACTAGTGAAACCTATGGCCCCCGGGTCTATTCTCCATTATATTAGTTTCCCGTCAACTAGCTATTTCTATCGGCGTTTATTTTGCAATCTTTACTTTTCAATCTATACAACAAAAATACCAAAAATATTTAGCTTATTATCTTTATCAGATCTCACTTTTGCAAGTGGCCGTGAATGGATTGACAACCCCTTTATCGCGTTGGTTGTAAGGTTTTTGATTGTTTGTGCAGGTACAAGGGACTTGCATGTAGTCTCCTACTGGATTGATACCTTGGTTCTCAAAAACTGAGGGAAATACTTACGCTACTTTGCTGCATCACCCTTTCCTCTTCAAGAAAAAACCGACGCATGCTCAAGAGGTAGCATACACAAATAAGTTTTACAAACTATCTTGCTAAGTCTTACTCGGTTGAGACTTCATTAAGTCTTAGCTGATGCTACATCCGTGAGACCTTACATTGAGATCCGTGCAAAATTTTCTTTTCAGTTTTTTCTTTTTTTTCTCTTGCATGTTATGTCACTTGATTGAGACTTGGTTAAATCTCAATCTCAGTCGACTGAGACCTAGCCACACCATTTTATAAAAGTCTAACCCAAATCAGTTGCGAGTATGGCTCTTAACCATCCAGTTAACCGCGGGATTGCTAAAGTGGTTAAGATCGAATGCTTGCTTGATAGAAAAGTGATAAAAAGACAAGTATATTGTTTCAAATGAGAAATGTTTTATTAGGTCATCATGAAGTATTACAAGTGTCAGAGTAAGTAAAAATAGAGCTTTTTTCGAGGGTACGCAAATTGCGTACCGTAGCTTTATAGAAGGGGAGAAAAACAATTTACAAGAGTGTTGCGGTGTTGCCAACAGCCACAGGTCGGCAGAGGCCACACAAAGAACTCAAACTCCACACACTAAGCTAACTTCTCACAAAAGATCGCTAACTCCTCTCCCTCCGGCTATCGCCCACATGCGAAGTTCATCGATTATCTTGTTGACTGAATCCATAACTGGAGATGGAGTGCTAGTCGGGCGAAAAATACGATCGTTTCTTTGCTTCCAAAGATGCCAGCAGACTAGAATCACGAAAGAGTCGAAAGCTCTCCGGTTCTCCTTTGCTACCCTCTGCCGGGCGTTTCCCCACCAATGCTCCAGAGTGTCATTGGCGTTGGGGGCTAAATTAGGCCCAAGCTTCGTCCTGGACAATGCCATGTGCCAAACTTGTCTCGAGATGACGCACTTGACAAGGAGGTGGTCCACAGTGTCTTCTTCCTGATCGCAGAGGTAGCAGGGGGAGATGTCATCTTGGAGACCATGTCTAAGGCGCCGGTCAGAGGTCCAAATCCTGTATTGGATAGCCAGCCACATGAAGATCTTGCAGGTGAGCGGCGCCCAGCACTTCCAAACCCATTTAGCGAATGTAACGCTGATTGCACCCTTGAAAAACATCCGATAGGCAGAGGCGGATGTGTAGATTTGCTTCGGATTCCATGGCCAAATTGCCTTGTCCTGTAAGTTGGGGTCCAACCGAGCGGCCATAATATGATCCCAGAGCCTGATAAACTGAACCAAACTGTCGGTGTCAAAACCGGCGGATCTCGGGTAGGGGGTCCCGAACTGTGCGTCTAGGCCGGATGGTAACAGGAGGCAAGGGACACGAAGTTTTACCCAGGTTCGGGCCCTCTCGATGGAGGTAAAACCCTACGTCCTGCTTGATTAATATTGATGATATGGGTAGTACAAGAGTAGATCTACCACGAGATCGGAGAGCCTAAACCCTAGAAGCTAGCCTATGGTACGATTGTTGTTGTGTATGTTATCCTACGGACTAAAACCCTCCGGTTTATATAGACACCGGAGAGGGTTAGGGTTACACAAAGTCGGTTACAATGGTAGGAGATCTGCATATCCGTATCGCCAAGCTTGCCTTCCACGCCAAGGAAAGTCCCTTCCGGACATGGGACAAAGTCTTCAATCTTGTATCTTCATAGTCTAGGAGTCCGGCTGAAGGTATAGTCTGGCCATCCGGACACCCCCTAATCTAGGACTCCCTCACTAGCCCCTGAACCAGGCTTCAATGACGACGAGTCCAACGCGCAGATTGTCTTCGGCATTGCAAGGCGGGTTCCTCCTCCAAGTACTTCATAGAAGATTTTGAACACAAAGATAGTGTCCGGCTCTGCAAAATAAGTTTCCACATATTGCCATAGAGAGAATAATATTTACACAAATCTAATCTGCTGACGTATTCTGTAGTGTGACACACCGCGGCCAAGCCTTTATCCGAGTCGTTTTATTATCCCACCTCAGTGCGTCATGCGAGGCGGTTTCCTTGGCACGTCTTGTTAAAGCAGAGATCATCTCCCCTTATTCCGGTATTCTCATCAATACGGGCGTGGGTAACCCAACCGCTTCTAGGACTCCTAGATTATAGGCAAGTCCAAACGGACACGGAGAGGACGCTTGATATTCACCCTCTTTATAAAGGGACAAGGCTTTTATTTTTCCCTCCTGTGCTCAATCGAATCCTTCCCCCACCTCAAGCTCAAACGCCCAAAGTTCAGGTCAGGTGCCCCGAACCTTTAGTCATGTCCGGATCTAGCCTTCAAGGCCGATGGGTGCCTTCCTCTGTCACGGAAGAAGACATCAAAAAGTTGAGGGAGGCCAGATATCTGACCGACGAGATATTGCATCGGCTGCCTCCCCGAGGGCAGGCCGTTCCCACCCTCGAACCCAACGAGAACGTTGTGTTCGTCTCCCACTTCCTCCGAGGTCTAGGCCTTGCTCTGGATCCTTTTGTCAGGGGTTTGATGTTTTATTACGGGCTAGACTTCCATGATCTAGCTCCGGACTCCTTTCTTCATATCACGACATTTATTGTCGTGTGCGAGGCCTTCCTCCGGGTTACCCCTCACTTTGGCCTATGGCTCAAGACCTTTGAAGTAAAGCCGAAGATGATCGAGGGGTAACATGCAACGTGTGGTGGTGCCTCAATAAGCAAGATGACGGGAGCTCCGTGGCCCAAAGGTTCCATCCCAGAGGTGTCTGAATTGTGGCAGCAGGAGTGGTTCTACATCATGGCTCCTAGAAGTGCCAAGTGGGCGGCCGCCCCTGTTTTCCGCTCGGGCCCTCCACCACAACTAATGTCATGGATCAGCAAAGGTCTGAGCTGGGGTCCAGCCAAGGATGTGCCTATACTGCAAAGCCGCATTCGAGATCTCTTCAATGGAGATTTCAGTTTGGTTGCAATAATACAAGTTATGCTGGTTCATCAAGTCCAGCCTTGCAAACGCCGGCCTCTTTGCCTGTGGGAGTTCAATCCCGAGGGACCGCGTGTCAATCAAAATTTTCTTGGCTTGACGCACGAGGAGATGTAAAAGTCATTCTTCGGACCTTAGGTGGAGTGTCCGGAAATCACAGAGGACGTGGGCCTGAGTAGTAACCGCGTCGCCGAACAGGTAAGGCATCTTCCGGCCGAACATACTATCTCTCCTTTGTTACAAAGTTATTTCTGAGAGTTCGCTTTTTGACCAGGACTGGCTAACAAAGGTGAAGTTGATTCGGTGTTCGGCCCCCCTCCCTAAGGGTTTGGAAAATCCGGTATTGGAAAAGATGCTCCAGACCGCACCTTGCCCGGAGCCCTTGAAGGAAGATACTGTGGAGGATAATATGGGCAGACGCGGGTCCCCAATGCTGCCCATTCTAACTGAGGGAGCGAGCGTCTCCATGAAGGAAGACGACCAGAAGAGGAAAAGGACTGCGCCCGGGGATTCGGAAGCCGAAGCTTCCAAACGGGAGAAGAAGTCTCCCACAGAGGGTCCTACCTTGGGGGGCGTTGTTGCCGCACAAAGTCCGCGGGGGGATCAATTCTCCCGCGAGTCGTAAGTGACCCAAAATACTTTAATAGTACATATATGCCATCTTTTTCTTCTGAGAAAATAACCACTGCATATATCTTTGCAGTTCGGGCATTAGCCCCTCTCAAATGAGCTCGTCTTCGGGGGATCTTCTTCCAGAGATGATGGAGAGTGAAACGCTTCCTCCGGACTCCTCCGCTCCGGAAGCGGGCGACCCTGAAGTGTCGTCGCGGAGGGCCTCTCCGAGTCCGGTGAGGCCAGAAGATAATCCCATTGACCCCCGAAGCTCCCAGTGTCCAGCTCCCGAAGAGAGCAGACAAAAGAGTCCGGCATCGTCTAGTGTGCGATCGGATGTTCTGAGGGAGTTGGTGGGGCGAGCGGCCATCTCAGATGAACGCCGTGTGCTGATGAATACGGTGATGGAGAGGATATCGTCCGCCGAAAGCGGATTGCATGAAGCTTTTATGAATCTACTGACATGCTTTGAGGTACGTAAAAGAATGTATGATAGTCCTGCACATGCTAGGTGTGCCCTGTGTAGATAGTAGCCCCTTAGACTCTGGTTGTCGTCGGAAACAACGACGAACAGAGGATCATATTCCCAGGTAATAACCATACTACCTCTATGTGCAGGTGATGGAAGCTCCGGTGGCTAGCCGGACTAGCAAGTTTGCCCATTTAGAACGGCAGTTGGATGCAGCAGACGCCGACATCGAGCTTGTTAACAAAAGGCTTGACGAGGCACAGGGTAAGTGTCATTATCTCGTAAACGCCACATAGGAAGAGCAGCATGATGCCAGTATCTTTAACATGTTGTGACTGCAGATGGAGCTGCCACTGTTGAAGCCTTGCGGGCAGAACTTGCCCGAGCCAAGGAACAAGCGAGGTTGGGTAATGCGGCTGCTTTGAAGGCGGCCGAAGAGTTGCAAGCCGAGAAGGCCGCGCATGGCGAGAGCTGAGACAAGATGGCCAAGGTGGACATAGAATTAAAAGCCACCGCCGACCGTTGCCGGGTTCTCGAAAAGGAAAACCAAGCGAAGGCATCAGACCTTGAGAAGGCTGCTGCGACGAGAAAGGACCTCCGCTCTGCTATGAGGGCAAAGAAGGAGGAGCTGCGGGAAGCCAGGGATATTGTAGCTGGGAAATCCTTTATGTTGCGGAGGAAGTTCGGAGATCCACGGTATGCCCCTCTGGATCGGCTGTGGAGTTCGGAGGATGTATATATGGATTTGGCGGCGAGCGCTGCCGATGCGGCCAAGTATTTCCAGGGTCAGACGGACCGTGAAGTAGACCGGCTGTTTTGGAGACAATTCCATTCTCCCGAGCGTCCGCTTTCATTGACAGACCAATTAGCCGAATGAGCCGAACTAAATAGGTTGTCCGGACTCTCCATGAGGTCTGTTGTGGATCAGCTATGGCCGGAAAGGTCAAAACCGAACAGCTATTTCAGCTTGGTGCAGCAGTTCCTTGACGTGGTGCCACGCATTAATGCGATGAAGAGGTCGGCGTGCATAGAGGGCGCACGGATGGCCTTTGCCCGTGTTAAAGCATACTGGGCGGAGATGGATGCTACCACTGTTGCAGCGCGGGATTCGGCCATAGGTCGAAGGGCTGCTGAGCACTACTTTGAAGAAGTTCTTGAGGGTGCTCATTTGATTGAGACCCAGTGCTCAAAAAATATTATGTTTGAGTGATACGTAATCTCATTGTAAGCGAAATGCTTTTATAAATTTTTATAAGGCTATTTTTATACTTTTGCCTGAAAGTAATATGATGCCTCCTGGGCGGCCGTTTATGTATACATGTGTATAACCTGAAAGATTGCAGCCGTCGGCTTCAACCCTCATGCATATAATGCGGAGGTGCTCGCAAAAACACGCGTTCACACTTAACCCAACGTCTTGGTCCTATTAAGGAGGTGATAGCGGAGCGAGCGAGGCAACCGGACTATAATGCTTTAGCACTTTCACTTAGCCATAGGAGTTTGACAGTGGGGCTACTAAATAGCCCCTGGTGGCTCCGCACTTTCCCGATCCCGGGGTGCATACATGCCTGGCCGGAAAATGGTCCTTCGTTAAGGCGGAGGAATTCTAACATTCCAACAGGTCATCGAGTGGTTGACCAGTCTCACGCTATATCATGATAGTCAGTTTTCGGCTTTCTCTACTGAGGTGCTCGTCCGGATGAACCAGGGCACAATAGCAGTAGTTCTCCTGGTGCTACCTTAGCCGGTAAAGCGGAATGTAAGGCACCAAAACACAGGAGCCGGTCAAACCCAACATTTGACCAAAGACAATGATTCGGAGTGATGCATATAAGGTCAAACTCGCGACATCGAACACTCCCTAAGGTATTCAGTCTTAGTGGTATAAACCGGGCCTAAATAATGGCCTTTGTAAGAAGCCCCCTTGTGTCCAGGTACGTGCATTGTTCTGGCGTGGCCACATGCCAAGACGTCAGCATCCTTCTCAACGGTAGATATGTATCAACAAGAGACAGTAAAAAAGGTTTACGCAGGGTCTTAATCTAAAAAGAATCCTTGGAGCAGGTCCCTGCTGCACGTCTGCGCCTGTGTCTCCGTTGTGCCGTATCCTGGACGGGTGTAGCACGATGATCGTCTGTAAAAGAGAGGAATTTAGGTGAAAAAGTTGTCGTGCAAAAAGATAGTTTTTTAAGGAAACCATGTATAATTCAAGATGAGGAGAAATTGCCACTTGTCTGCGCGCGTTGAGCCCCTTGTATTGACAAATAGGGGTATGACCATTTATTCGGTATAAGTAGCGGCGCCGGACTCGATTAGTTGTGTCTGAGGTCTTGACGACCTATTGGATGCTTTCGCTGGTCCGGGCGCCTTTAGTGTGCGGCCGCTAAGGCAGCCTCACTCTCTTCGGTGCGCAGAGATCGCTTGATATTTCCGTGCACTGAAATGATGCCACGTGGACCGGGCATCTTGAGTGTGAGGGAGGCGTAGTGTGGTATTGCATTAAAGCGAGTGAAAGCTTCGCGTCTGAGCAGTGCTTGATAGCCACTTTGAAACGGAGCGATGTGGAAGGTTAAATGCTCGCGATGGAAGTTATCGGGGGAGCCGAATATAACCTATAGTAGGAGGGAGCCCGTACAACAAGCCCCTGGGCCTGGCGTTACTCCTTTAAAGGTAGTATTGCTATGGCGAATTTGTGTTGGGTATAACCCCATCCCGCGGATTGTATCCTGATATATTAGGTTTAGGCTGCTGCCGCCGTCCATCAAGACTCGTGTGAAGTGATATCCGCCAATTACTGGGTCTAATACCAGGGCAGCCCATCCTGCGTGTCGGATACTTGCTGAGTAATCGCGATGGTCGAAAGTGATCGGTTGAGACGACCAGTGGCAGGACTTTGCGGTGACAGGCACTTGGGTATGTTTTCCTGGGAGTGCCGTGTTGTTTTTTCCCTTGATCACGTGTAACACGTTTACTGTTTTGACTTCTGGTGGAAATTTCTTTTGTTCCCCCGTGTCTTGCTTGGGAGGCTCGTCCTCGTCTTCACTTGGTGTATCCTCCCCCTTGTGTACGGCGTTGAGCTTGTCGGACTGCTTGAAGACCCAACATTCTCTGTGGGTATGATTAGCAGGTTTACCAGGGGTACTATGGATCTGACATACTTGGTCCAGAATTTTGTTGAGGCTGGACAGTTCATCCTTGGTGCCTTTAGGGGGCGTCTTTTGACCTGGCCGAGAGCTTTTGAATCCGGCATTTACTGTCGTGCCCTTCGTGTTGTCTTCTTTATTCTGGCGTTTGTTATTATTGTTGCGCCGTGATTTCCCGTTTCCATCTCTAACTTCAGATGTACTGGGGTCGCTGGTGCTGCATCTGGCTAGCCAGCTATCCTCACCCGCGCAAAAGCGGGTCATGAGGTTTGTTAATGCGGCCATCGTTCTCGGCTTATTTTGGCCGAGGTGTCTGGCGAGCCATTTGTCGCGGACGCTATGCTTGAAAGCTGCCAAGGCTTCGGCGTCCGGACAGTCGACAATCTGGTTCTTTTTAGTAAGAAACCTGTTCCAAAGCTTTCGGGCTGACTCTCCGGGCTGTTGAGTTATATGACTCAAATCGTCCGTGTCCGGAGGTCGGACATAAGTCCCTTGAAAATTTTCCCGAAAGGCGTCTTCAAGCTCTTCCCAACTTCCAATGGAGCTTTCGGGGAGGCCTTTGAGCCAGTGACGAGCTGGCCCTTTGAGCTTGAGGGGTAAGTACTTGATGGCGTGGAGATCATCTCCTCGAGCCATATGGATATGAAGGATATAGTCCTTAATCTTGTTCCGTCGTATGCCTCTATGTTTACAGGCTTGAATCCCTCTGGAAATTCATGGTCCAGCACCTCATCGGTGAAACATAGGGGGTGTGCGGCACCCCTGTAGCTGGGTGTATTGCGTTGTTCGGATGTTTGTTGTGTTGCATTGTATGCTGGGGCGCGCTTGCGTGGTCCATAGATGGATCTTGTTGCGCCGTCCTTTGGGTGCGAGCCCTCGCATGGGTCGCGTGTTGTATTGTGAGTGGAGTTATATGCCGCTCTATGTTGATAGAGGGGTCGTCTATCCGACCAGGTGGCTGCTTTGATATTTGGTTGTGGGGGGTCTGAGGCCTCCTCATCGAATTCGGGTAGCCGCTTCCGCTTTGGGTAGCTCTTGGAGGGGCGATTGTCGCCGTACATCGCTGCTGTGTTGAGTATTTTACTCCATCTGATGTGGAGTGTGTCTTGCACAGCCTTGAGCCTTTCCTTCTGCTTTTTCAGACTCCTCGCGGTGGCAACAAGCCTTTTACGGGCAGTCTGCTGCTCCGGGTGCCTGTCCGGCGTTATGTCATCCGGACCATTATCCTTGATAGGATTTGTTTGTTCGGTTTGATTATCTGGATTGCCGTTGTCCGGCAGCGGTTCGCCCTGCTCCAGCGCTGGGTCTGTGTGATCACTATTTCTGTCGAGGCGGGATTTGGGACGGCGCTTGCGTCGCCGCTTTGACTGCTTTTCGAGGGAACAAGCCTTCGGTGCGTCTTTCCGCTCCTCATCGTCATCTTTTGGTGCGTCCACCATGTATACATCATATGACGAGGTGGCGTTCCAGGGCCCAATAGGCGCTGGTTCTTCATCGTCTCCTTCATCGGCGTCCATACCGTCGATGTCTTCAGAGTTGAAGTCGAGCATGTCAGTTAAATCGTCGACAGTGGCTACAAAGTGGGTGGTGGGTGGGCTTTGAATTTCTTCATCGTCCGTATCCCAATCTCGCTGACCGTAGTCCGGCCAGGGCTCTCCTGATAAAGAGAGAGAGACTTTAGTGATTTCATAATATCGCCAAAGGGAGAGTGATGAAAGATGTCCGCGACAGAAACTCCATGATCGGCGCCCAATCGGATTCGATCGGCAGAGGCGCGAATGGTTCGGAGTCCGGAGAGGAGTCCGGCTCCTTGGAATCACGAGTCTCGCGGAGTGTGGGGCTGGTGTTCGGGTCGATCGCCGTTAGGATCACAGCCCCCGAGGCGGCGTCCAACCACCCATCCTCGATCGGCGCAGTTGGCTCCGAATTAAGGGTCGAAGCCGATGCGGGTGCGACCTTCAGGGCACTGTTAGGCGGCAGAGCTAGATCGTGCTCGTCGTGGCAGTGCGGCACGCTCGGCAGTGGCTCGAATCCGTCGAAGATCAAGTCCCCGCGGATGTCAGCTGTGTAGTTTAAACTTCCCAATCTGACCTGACGGCCAGGGGCATAGCTTTCGATCTGCTCCAGATGGCCAAGTGAATTGGCCCGCAGTGCAAAGCCGCCGAAGACAGAGATCTGTCCGGGGAGACAAGTTTCACCCTGGACCGTGTCACTATCGATGATCGTAGGAGCCATCAAGCCTGACGGCGACGACACAGAGGAACTCTCAATGAAAGCACCAATGTCGGTGTCAAAACCGGCGGATCTCGGGTAGGGGGTCCCGAACTATGCGTCTAGGCCGGATGGTAACAGGAGGCAAGGGACACGAAGTTTTACCCAGGTTCGGGCCCTCTCGATGGAGGTAAAACCCTACGTCCTGCTTGATTAATATTGATGATATGGGTAGTACAAGAGTAGATCTACCACGAGATCGGAGAGCCTAAACCCTAGAAGGTAGCCTATGGTATGATTGTTGTTGTGTATATTGTCCTACGGACTAAAACCCTCCGGTTTATATAGACACCGGAGAGGGTTAGGGTTACACAAAGTCGGTTACAATGGTAGGAGATCTGCATATCCGTATCGCCAAGCTTGCCTTCCACGCCAAAGAAAGTCCCTTCCGGACACGGGACAAAGTCTTCAATCTTGTATCTTCATAGTCTAGGAGTCCGGCTGAAGGTATAGTCCGGCCATCCGGACACCCCCCTAATCCAGGACCCCCTCACAAACCTTCTGTAGACAAGTCACCTGAGATGTCAGACGTCCACCGATGGTTAAGTAACCCCTCTTTCACTGTTCTTCTATTGACTGTCTGTGTTCGAACTGCACCCCAAACGTCCGGTACAATCTCCTTGGCCGACACACCTCCCATCCATCTATCTTTCTAGAATAGCGTGGTGGCCCCATCGCCAACTCTCCAGTGGACTAAGCTGTCGAAAGCAGCAAGCACTTGTGGATCCTTCTCCATGGGAAGTCCATGCCAGGGGCGACTCCTATCTGTGCGCCGCAACCACTCCCACCTCAACCTAAGGGCCAAGCCCTGGCGCTTCAGATCGACCAGTCCGAGTCCACCTAGATCCTTGGGCCTGCAGACTCTCTGCCAAGCAACCAAGCATTTCCCTCCATGTATCTCCTCAGAGCCCTCCCAGAAGAAAGCACGGCATCGTTTGTTCACTTGCTCCAGTGCCCATTTTGGGGCGCCCGCAATGATTAGGTGGTGCGTTGGCCGCGCCATGACTACGTCGTGGACAAGGACCAGCCGCCCAGCTCTAGTTATGAGATCCTTCTGCCAACCCGGCATGAAATTAAGCACGCTGTCCACCACCGGCTGCCATTCAGAGCATGTTAATTGCCAGATGGACAGTTGGAGGCCCAGATACTTGCAGGGAAAGCTCTCCAAGCGCCAAGGCATCGCCCCTTGGACAAGATCCTTGTCTCCGTCTTCCTCTCTGATCAGAATAGCCACTGATTTCTCATAGTTGATACGTAAGCCCGAGGCATTTCCGAAGATGTGCAAAGCCTCTCTGATGAACCGGAGATCAGAGGTAGTGGGCCTGATAAACAGAACCACATCATCTGCATAAATGGAAAGCCTTTGCATCGGCGTACAGCCCGACATAGTACTCAGCACATTGCACTCCTGTGCTCTGGTGATAAGAGATGTGAGCACGTCCATAGCGATGACGAATAGGAGTGGTGAGACAGGATCTCCCTAGCGTAAACCTTGAGCATGCAAGAATTTTTGACCTGCATGGTCGTTGACTACCACACGGGAGTGAGCTGTGGATAGGAGTGTGGATATCCAGGAGAGCCATGACTCAGAAAAGCCCTTGGCCCGAAGCACTTCAAACAAGAAAGGCCAAGATAGACTGTCGAAGGCCTTCAAGATGTCCAGTTTAAGCATGACTCCTTTAGCTTTACGCCGGTGAAGAGACTGAGCTACTTGTCTGACAAGCAGGAAATTGTCATGCAAGTTCCTTCCTTTGATGAATGCCGATTGGTTGGGCTGTACGAGCTCATTCATGCGCGGTCTTAGTCTGTTCGCTCACAACTTGGATCCAATCTTTGGCAAGCTATGCACCAAGCTAATAGGCCTGAAATCTCCTACCTGACAAGCTCCCCGCTTCTTCGGGATTAGCGTGATAAGCGCTTGGTTGAGGCGCCCAAATCCATGGCCATTGCCAAGAAACAAGTGTTGCAGAGCAGCCATCACGTCTCCCTTGACAGTACTCCATGATTTTTGGAAGAATAATCCAATGAACCCATCAGGACCGGGTGCCCGATCAGCGGGCATCTCTTTGATGGTGGCCCACACCTCCTCCTCCGTAAACATAGTCTCCTGGTCATTCAAGTTGATGGGTTGGATCCCAAGGAAGTCCAAATCCACAGTGTTGCCGCGCCTCCTCGCAGTTCCCAACAGATCTTTGTAGGCCTCAAAGAAGAGCTGCTCTTTCCCAAGTTGATCCGTGATCAAGTTCCCTTCATGCGAAAGCGTCGGAATGAAATTCTTCGTCTTCCTCCCGTTAGCCACGAGGTAGAACAGTTTGGTGCTTGCGTCGCCCTCTTGAAGCCAGCGTATCCTCGATCTTTGGCGAGCAATTGTGCGCTCAAGCGAGGCAAGACCTAACATGGTCAACTTTAAAGTCCTCCTGAGCCACCATTCACCATCCGTAAGCCGGCGCTTTTCCTGTGCCACATCCAACTGGAAGATGATCCAGTTCGCGATCGCAATCTGTAGCTTTATATTGCCCATCTTTTTCTGCCCCCATGAAGTCAGGTATCGCGCCGTGTTCCTTAGCAAGATATCCAGGCGTTTGAAAGGGTCATGCACGGCTGGGTCGCACACCCAAGCCTCCTTAACCGCATCTTCATAGCCCTCGAGCTTGGTCCAAAACACCTCAAATCTAAAGCGCTTCTGTGGGTGCATGCTCTCCTGAAGTGTAAGATACAAAGGGCAATGATCCGAGGAGGAAGTGGATAGAGCTTGCAGGAGGCAGTCCGGATGCGCCAGCTCCCAATCCACAGAAACTAGGGCCTTGTCAATCTTCGTGAGGGTGGGGGAATCTCTTTCGTTGCTCCAAGTATAGGCTCTCCCGTGCATATAAAGCTCCTTGAGGCTGTTGCCGTCAACAAACTGGCGGAATTTATGCATCATGCGTCTATCAATAAGCGAGTTGTTCTTATCCGTGGCTTGGAGGATCACGTTGAAGTCTCCAATAACCAACCACGCGCCCGGACAGAGCGATCTCCTAGCCTCTAATTCCTCCAAGAAAAGCATTTTGTCCTGGTCCTCTTGAGGGCCGTAAACCGTGGCGAGCCACCAGGGTGCACCATCCATGGGCGAGACAAAGCCAAAGATGAAGTGCGTGTCCCGCACACAATTCGTGATGCGCACCAACTCCGATTTCCAGGCTAAAAGGACTCCTCCCCTAGTGTCAGAAGCAGGTAAGTAATAAAACCCATCATACGCTGGGCCTAGACATTGCATCACCGTGAATGTATCAATACAGGCGACTTTAGTCTCTTGGATACAAAAAATTGAAGGGTGAGCCGTATACGCAAACTCCCGGAGCGCCTTCTTCTTGACCGAGCTGTTGAGACCTCGCACGTTCCAACACACCAACTCCAGAGCGGGGGACGACATGATGTCAGTCAAGCAACTCCATGGCAAACAGCTCAAGCGAGTAGAGCCACCCTCGAGGCATCTACTGTCCCAAGATCGAATGGGATCGCTTTCCCAAAGATCGCTGCCATCGCCCTCAACTGCGGCTCCTGGATCGGGGAGTCAAACATCTGCCGCAACTGACCCAAAGCCTCGTCCGTAACCGCGAGTCCGTCCGGTATGATACCAAGTGCCTTTAGGAGTACGGTCTCAGCTGTCGTTGCGCTGTTTTTTTTGGCGCGCAAGCAGACGAAGATCGCGTGTTCCGACGTGATGTTTCAAGCGCAACACCCTTGCCACGGACTGCTTCAATCTCTTTGAGGAGCGGAGGGGCTAGTTTCTTCAGCAGCCCAGTGCAGAACGCTTTGATATTTGCCACCGCAATTTGCTCTTTAGGAGGAAGCAAAAGATCAGTCTGTACGTGCATGGGAAGGTCACCATCCATGCAGCTGTCACGCACCACCAGGCGATGCGTCTCCATGCAGCCAACCAGCGCCCCGTCCAACTCAGGCTCGGGATCAGAGCCAGCCCCAACCGGGCGGTCCGGCCCTGCCACCGCATGCAGCGGCACCACGGACGAGATTTCCTCCACTGGGGCCCACCCGGGCGTAGGCACATCCACCTGGACCGAAGCCCCCAGCATCCCCTCCTGGTAAGGCACATGGCGCTGCCCCGGCGCAGGGACCAAGGCTAGACCGGTCTCCTCCGGAATCGCAGAGACAACCGGGCCAATCCCAACAGTCGCAGCGGCATCAACCTCGGGATTCGCCGCTTCCACCAGAACCGAATCAGTCGATTTGTCCTCATCTCCCACCTCGGAATTCTCCGCTTCCACCAGGACCGAGTCAGCCGCAATGCCCTCTTTGCCAGCTGTAGGGGGCAGCTCCTGGCCCAGCGCAGAGGATAGCGTACGAACGGCCTCTGCCACTACCAACTCCTGGACCGCGGTCCCTCCCCTGAGATCTTCTGCGGCCAAACCTGCCGTTGGAGCAATCTCCATCGCGGGCACAGCTCCAGGGCCAGGATCTGCTACGGCCACCACAGCAGGCGCCGGACTGGCTGCACGCATCGCCGGCATAGCAGAACGCGGCGGCATGCCCGCGACTCCCATGGTCATCGGAGGAATGCGCCAGTCGGACGGACCAATACGCCCCAGGAGAGCCTGACGATATGAGCCGCCCGGAGCGCCACTCGCCGGAGCACCATTCGTAGGAGCGCCGCCGCGAGCATCACGAACTCCACGCGACCATGGGAGAGCTCGCCATTCACCACTCCCCGAGAAGCTGCCGGAGTCTTCAGGCAGGCCGCTTTGGCCGCTGCCATCGGAGCTGGGGGGCAAAGCCAACCCTTCGGACCCGCATGCTCCCTGACTCTGCCAATGTGGATGAGAGTCTTGTACTCCAGAAGCTGGCGGGACGTCGGCCGGCGATCCGCGGGGCTGCCAACCACCTCAGGCTCCAGTACCCATAGCCGCTTGGCCACCAGCACCTCGTCAGGGTCGACGCACCACGCCCGCAGCTTGAATAGCGATAGATCATCCCGGTTGGCTGTCTCCGGTGCTAAACTGTCCACCAGGCAGCCAGTGCCGAGGAGCTCTGCTGCCGTGTCCCGAGTCCAGACGTGGGAAGGGATGCCTTCGATCACTAGATCCACCTGGGAGCGCATCAGCCTGGTCGTCGCCAGCGCCTGTCGCAACCATGGCCTGAAGAAGATCTTGAAGAAGCCATGCTCCACCGAATCAGCTGACAGCGCCTTGTTGCGAAGATCCGGTGCCGCGAAGACCATGAGGAAGTCTTCTAGATGGTACTTGTGCATAGAGAACTTGTGCCTGGGAATGCCTAGCTGAACAGCGATGGCTTCAGCCGCATCCACACACGAAACCGCCGGCCGCGAGCCACCGACATAAGCCACCACTACCAGACGGAGGCGCCGCTCCATGTCGTCAATCTCCGGCGAGCGCGAGATGACGCAAACATCACCGGCCGCAGCTGGCTGCGCCAGCCAAGACCCCACAGGTACGGTGTCCACCGCGACTGACGAGGGCCGCCCCTGAGGGGAGACCTGCCTAGTCGCCGGCGACAGCCTGCCCGCAAGTCGTGCTGGCGGCAGCTGCTGGTCGTGGCGCGCCACCTTGGCCATGGCCTCGCGCCGAAGCTCCTCCTCCGGGCGCGGGCTCCTTGGGCGCTTGCACTCCGAAGAGATGTGCCCTTCCAACCACGTCCTTAGATGAGCGGAGTCCTAGAGAAAGAGAGCTAAGGGTGCAAAACATAGTGCAAGGCAAGTCTGAGTTACAGTAACTAGCAATCTAGGCCTGTGGCTGCTTGGGAGAAGTTTGTAAACCTATGAACCTCTCAGGGCACAATGTCTAGCAGATGGGTCACCCGTGTTCCCGGAAACCATCCTCAGGTTTCATATCCACAAGTATACGTTCTTTGCAACTCAATGAATAGTGTGACAACAAGCACAAGGCTGATCGTCAAATAACAAGAACATCCCAGGCTGAAACCACGTCCTTTGCTCAAATGAGGCAGAGAACCAAAGACTAATAGGTGAGGCTCGGGCCGTGAATGTGGGCAATACATAATCTCGATGCCTGCCAAACCTAAAAAAATACACTAGCGAAACTGCTGTGCAGCCGACAATTATTGCACGAACTTCTCACGATGCTTAATCCAGCGGCTGTGCTACGCTTTGTCCCAGGCATGTATGGTTGGATGTCAAGCATCGTGTAAGAATCGGCTAAACAGTGTCGTATGTATAGCAGGGTTTATACACTAGCAAGAGGCCCATGCATTGCATGGAACATCAAGATGCATTTATACGAGCTGTTTATCTCATGGGAGGCGAAGATAAACGAGGGAAGTCCTTATCTGCAAATGTAGAGAGGGATGTGGGTATCTTTTTGCAAAATTGTCATAGTTTGCTTTCTATCTGTCAGATATAAATCAGGCGGTCCATATTGCAGGATGACAGACACACCATCATCACCAACTCAATTATATAGTACCTCTATTGCTCACTGATAGCGTAGTTTAGATGCCATCATTCTAGCGTAAACTGTTATCGATCACTAGCCAACTTCTCTCCTAGCAATTTTATATACAGATCCAGTCCAAGACTATATATCATCTTCGGCTTGAAGTTATTACTAGCAACATATGCATACCTCAAAAAAGTAAAAATGTATTAAGATTTGAAAAATAGATTAGTATCTTTATGAGAAAACCCTAGATTGTTCGATTTTGCTTCGATGTATTTCACATAAAGAAGAATACACAAGGCTAAGAGGCATCGTCGTAGGTAACAATTTGTCACTCTGGCAACAATTCTTGCAACCGCAAAGCGAGACCTCCTATACGTGTGTCATGTGCCGGGATGATTGCCGGCGAAACGCACAAGCGTGTGTCGTGGGCTGGGCCAGTTTTTTTAGAGAATATCACGCTTTATTGATCAGGGATAATCAAAAGTGAGTGCCTCACTGATGCAATCTAGGGTTACATCAAATATAGAGTCACTAGAGGACTCACAAGATCTAGGTAGAAGATGTGCCGCGATATTCGATAGATGACTTACATGACTAAAGCGAACAGGCGAAAAGAACATTGCCAACTGTTTGAAATGAGCAATGATGAGTCCACCGGCAAACGATCCATTGTTGAAGAATTAATTCTTTGAATAACAGATCGACAATCCGAATGAAAATAGACCTCTTAAAAGCCCTGCTACCAGGTGAGAGTCACTGCACACCGTAGCATCAGTGCTTCTGCTAGTTTCGGGGCGGTAAGCTCATCAATGTGCTCGCGGCAAGCCAGCAAGCAGTCTTCATTGTAGTTCTGGATTACCACACCAACTCCCACTCACCTCAAAGCCTTGAAGAGCACAACATTCACATTAACCGCCACTGCATCTGCCAGCGGCGTGACCCATCTGATCGGAGACATAGAGGAATCATGCCATGGGGCATTAACAGTCCTTCCAGGGTTCTGGACAATCAAGTTGACATAAGCCATTGCTTTCTCAGCCACTTTCTGAATATCCAAATCTTAATTGTTATCTTGTGCATCATTTCGGGCCTCCCAAGTATGTCAAATAGTGACCATTAAAGTAGTGGCCTCGAGTGAGCTCGTGCGCTGAAAGAAGTCAAAGATCTATTGTTTGCTATGATCGACCTCTTTCCAGCGTAAATGGAAATCATACCTTTGCTTCCCTTCACACCATACGTGCTGAATAATTTTTTTGAGGGGTACGTGCCGCGTAAATGACAGAACAGATAGGTGGTCGGCCAGTTTGGGTGTAGTGAGCCCTCTTCCAACGCTTTACCTTTTCGAATTCCAACAATTTTTTATTTAGATTTTCTCGGTTCAGTCCAGTTTTATGTTATGTGAACATATTCTTTAAATGTCTGAACACTTTTTCAAATCACATGAACAAATTTGGAAAACATTCATTTTTTTCAAATTACATGAACAGTTTTTTTAAAGTATGAACATTTTTCAAATTGCCTAAACATTAAAAAATATGCGGACATCTCTTCAATTACATGGTTTAAAAAAACGGATGAACATTTCAAAAAGTGCACGAACACTTTATTAAAATCAAAAAGCACTTAAAAATATACCCATCATCTATATAAAAATATACACCGTGTACTAAAATGGCTCATGGTGTAATTTGTGTTACAATGTTCGTATACAAAAACAAGGTATTTTCACTAATGAAAAAACACAAACAGATATGAAAAAACAAAAGAAAAAGAACGACCATAAGGCGAAAGAAGAAACAGGGAGAAAAATAAAAAAATAAGAAGAAAACAAAAAGGAAAGAGAAAAACACCATAAGCGGAAAGAAATGACATAAAAACTAGAACTGAGAAAAAAATCGGCCATCATGGGCTGACCCATAACAAGGCCTAAGGTGTGCCATATCTAAAATGCTCCAATAAGCAATAAATAGGGGAAAGCCCGCAAAGCTCCATCCCTGGCCCAGTCATGTACAATTAAGTCATGTTTTTTTTGTAGCATAAAAATGTATTTCTTTTTTATATTCTAAAAAAAGTCACGTGGTGCTTATATGTTCATGAGTTTGGTTGCTCTCGACACGGGTGGTAACTGTGTAACAATCAAGTTTTTTTTTAAAAAAAAACTGTGTAACAATCACTACCTCGCAAGAAAAAAAAACTGTGTAACAATCACTACCATCGCTCGCATCAAGCCATGAAATCCACCAAGTCGCCTTCCTACCTGCCCTCCGTTTTTTTTTTGCGGAAACCTGCATGCCCTCCGTTACGCGGTGAACCTTTTTTTTTTTTTGACACAATTACACGGCGAACTTTAGTAACAAGGGCCACTACTAGTCGTGCTCACCAGCTTTGCGTTCTCGCCTCCATGGCCGATCGAGTTACCAAACTTCAAGAAAGGTGACGTCTACATCTACTGGAACTTATTAATTTGAATCCTTCAGCTACTGTTGATCGATATGCTTTGGCAGTCTGACCGTTCAAGGTTCCACAATTTCATGTAGCAACCTTATCGAGTGCATCTGTTCAACGATTCCATGATGCCTCTCGAGCTTATTCACTGGCCAGCATGCAACTACAACATATTGTGTCGTGTACCGCCCCCAAAAAAACACATGTGGCGTTGTGTGTATGCCATCATGTTCCTGGCACTTGCACTGGTGAGTTTGTTCCCTTTGCAAATGCATCATGTACGACTTCAGTAGCCTCTCGGTTCTTCAGTTTTATAGATGCTGCGCCCCTAGCCGTACGTATCTCGCACATAAAGAAAATAGTACAGTTGTTCCGATTTGTCATCATAATTAGGTGAACAATTAATTGAAGAATAAAAAACCTGATGAGGGCGGGTCTGGATCTTTTTTCTTTTTATTCGTACCACCTTATCTTACTCTAGCAGTCTAGCTGCCGAAACCGCTACGTCTAAAGGCAATTAGTTGATACACCTTGCATGGATAGTTACAGTGGCGGAGCCACCGCCCAGCGAGCCTGGGCAGTTGCCCGGGCTCGCTGGCTGCACGATAGCAGCGATGGACAAAACTTTAATGGGCCAAACATGTTCGCTAGCTTGTTTTTCCCGGGCAAAAAAATAGTTGGGCCTTTTTTTCTCACCGGCTCGTAGCCTGAACGGAAAACAAATGAGGCGAAGGAATACGTACAGACGGAGACGGATCGATTTCTCCGATTCCCCGTCTCTTCGTTCCTCACAGGCGACAAGGGCAGGTACTGGGCGACAGGGGCGGGCGGCTGGCCCTAGACGGCTACGCACGGCCGGCGGCGAGCGGACATCCGGCGCCGATGCAGGTCTACTCGTCCCTCATCCCTTCCTTTCTCTCATCTTTGGCAGTTCCTTCTCTACGAAAGTAAGATTCCTCCATAGAAATTAGGGCTAGGGTCTAGAGATCTCTCATCTAGTCATCTCTGAATAATTTGGTTGGGCTAGGGATTGAAGCGCAACCAACATCTCAAATACAAGTGTACACAGTGGCAGCAGCAGCAGCGTGCCTAACATCACGTTTGTGGAATAGCTGCATCTGAAATCTGAATAGCTCTTGTCAGAGAAGCTTTTAATTAGTTTTTGTGATGATGATATATCATCAACTGAGTGTACAACCTCAACACAGTAGCAGCAGCAGCGTGCTCCTCCGTTCTATGCTGCTGGTTAAAGTGTTAATTACTACCCCATGCATTCCTAAATATAAGCCTTTTTAGAGTTTTCAATATGGACTACATATGAAGCAAAATAAGTGAATCTACACCCTAAAATACATTTATATACATCCGTATGTAGTTTGTATTAAAAAAATCTTTGAAAAGGCTTATATTTAGAAACGGAGGGAGTACTACATTACTACTACAGGCCTCGAGAAGAAAGAGTTTTGATACAGAAGTGTTTGATGATTTCCTTACATCTGAAAAGTCATTTGCAATGAACAAATATACTTAGGGCTTAAATTTAGGGAATGTTTTGTTGAAGACTTAAGGGAATTTTGATATGTTCCATCTAACCTTCTCTATTCTTGCAATCTTTCATTTTGAATATGCTCACATTTCACAACTAAATTAATTTCAGTTACAAATCCATTTTTTTATCTTGTAGTGTCTTTTGGGACTTTGGCAACATGGCGAGTTTGTCTTTATGCAAGGATGATTATATGATTTTCTTTTGACAAAAATGAAAGTCAGAGGTGCTTTTGATCATGGTAGAAGAAATTGCACAATGACGACTGGTATGGATAGGTTTACTTTTTTGGATACATGGCGAGTTTGCCTCTGTTGTCAATTCTGAAATTTACTTACTCTATTGAACTTTATTTTATTAGACTATTATGTTTATGTTTTCACTTCATTATTAATGTGGATTTGTGGTTTGGAAGTTTGGTGATGTATTATATGTTGTTTATCCGAATACCCGATTTTAGATTTCTAGATTATACACTTAGGCTCAACTTGCCCAGGCTCCACAAAAGTTCTGGCTCCGCCACTGGATAGTTATCACTATATCACACCATAAACTGATCTGCAGCCGGTCATTTCCGAGCAGATATTTTATGGAAATGGCTTGTATAGATGTCATGTGTATTTTCTTTTTATATTTGCTAATGGTTTTTTTGCGCGGGAAATGGGGTTTTATTCAATGATAACAGTGTTACAATCAAGAGGCAAAAGTTTCTCAATACATGGAGGACCTCTTTACATCCATACAACAGTAAAGGCAACAGGGTGCGAACAATACACACAGACCCGAGCACGTGCACGTGTGCCTTTGCCACGGGCGGACCCGGGCTGGGCAGGCACGCGAGCGCGCCAGTGCGTGAGACCTTACAAACCGGCGTGACTGAACAACCACATGACGGTGGTGTCAGCCGTGCACGCGGTCCACCCGTCATGGGCCCCCGAGGCAGGCCGCCTGGGTGTGCGCCGTGTGGTACTCGCTTCGTCCGGTTTTTACTATTGCATGGGCCGCCATGTGACCGAGACCCTCCACCATGAGATCGACATGGTCCAGGTGAAGGAAATATGCCCTAGAGGCAATGATAAAGTTATTATTTATTTCCTTATATCATGATAAATGTTTATTATTCATGCTAGAATTGTATTAACCGGAAACATAATATATGTGTGAATACATAGACAAACAGAGTGTCACTAGTATGCCTCTACTTGACTAGCTCGTTGATCAAAGATGGTTATGTTTCCTAACCATAGACATGAGTTGTCATTTGATTAACGGGATCACATCATTAGGAGAATGATGTGATTGACTTGACCCATTCCGTTAGCATAGCACTTGATTGTTTAGTTTGTTGCTATTGCTTTCTTCATGATTTATACATGTTCCTATGACTATGAGATTATGCAACTCCTGTTTACCGGAGGAACACTTTGTGTGCTACCAAACGTCACAACGTAACTGGGTGATTATAAAGGTGCTCTACAGGTGTCTCCAAAGGTACATGTTGGGTTGGCATATTTCGAGATTAGGATTTGTCACTTCGATTGTCGAAGAGGTATCTCTGGGCCCTCTCGGTAATGCATATCACCTAAGCCTTACAAGCATTGCAACTAATGAGTTAGTTGCGGGATGATGTATTATGGAACGAGTAAAGAGACTTGACGGTAACGAGATTGAACTAGGTATTGAGATGCCGACGATCGAATCTCGGGCAAGTAACATACCGATGACAAAGGGAACAACGTATGTTGTTATGTGGTCTGGCCGATAAAGATCTTCGTAGAATATGTAGGAGCCAATATGAGCATCTAGGTTCCGCTATTGGTTATTGACCGGAGACGTGTCTCGGTCATGTCTACATAGTTGTCGAACCCGTAGGGTCCGCACGCTTAACGCTACGATGACAGTTATATTATGAGTTTATATGTTTTGATGTACCGAAGGAGTTCAGAGTCCTGGATGAGATCGGGGACATGACGAGGAGTCTCGAAATGGTCGAGACGTAAAGATCGATATATTGGATGACTATATTCAGACTTCGAAAAGGTTCCGAGTGATTCGGGTATTTTTCGGAGTACCGAAGATTTACGGGAATTCGCCGGGGAGTATATGGGCCTTATTGGGCCATGCGGGAATAGAGGAGAGAGGCCAAAAGGAAGGAGGCGCCCCCCCCTTTGGTCTGAATTGGACAAGGGGTGCAGCCCACTTTTCCTTGTTCCTCTCCCCCTCTTTCCTTCTCTCCTACTCCAACAAGGGATGGAGGAGTCCTACTCCCAGTGGGAGTAGGACTCCCCCCTTGGCGCGCCCTCCTCCTAGGCCGGCCACCTCTCCCCTTGCTCCTTTATATACAGGGGCAGGGGGGCACCTCTAGACACACAAGTTGATCAAGTTGATCGTCTTTTAGCCGTGTGCGGTGCCCTCCTCCACCATAGTCCAACTCGATAATACTGTAGTGGTGCTTAGGCAAAGCCTTGCGTCGGTAGAACATTAACATCGTCATCATGCTGTCGTGCTGACGAAACTCTCCCTCAACACTCGGCTGGATCGGAGTTCGAGGGACGTCATCGGACTGAACGTGTGTTGAACTCAGAGGTGCCGTATGTTCGGTACTTGATCGGTCGGATCGTGAAGACGTACGACTACATCAACCGTGTTGTGCTAACGCTTCCATTTATGATCTACGAGGGTACGTGGACAACACTCTCGTTGCTATGCATCACCATGATCTTGCATGTGCGTAGGAAATTTTTGAAATTACTACGTTCCCCAAGAGTGGTATCAGAGCCTAGGTTTTATGCGTTGATGTTGTGCACGAGTAAAACACAAGTGAGTTGTGGGCGATATAAGTTATACTGCTTACCAGCATGTCATACTTTGGTTCGGCGGTATTGTTGGATGAAGCGGCCCGGAGCGATATTACGCGTACGCTTACACGAGACTGGTTCTACCGACGTGCTTTGCACACAGGTGGCTGGCGGGTGTCAGTTTCTCCAACTTTAGTTGAACCAAGTGTGGCTACGCCCGGTCCTTGCGAAGGTTAAAACAACACCAACTTGACAAACTATCATTGTGGTTTTGATGCGTAGGTAAGAACGGTTCTTGCTTAAGCCCGTAGCAGCCACATAAAACTTGCAACAACAAAGTAGAGGACGTCTAACTTGTTTTTGCAGGGCATGTTGTGATGTGATATGGTTAAGACATGATGCTAAATTTTATTGTATGAGATGATCATGTTTTGTAACTGAGTTATCGGCAACTGGCAGGAGCCATATGGTTGTCGCTTTATTGTATGCAATGCAATTACGTTGTAATGCTTTACTTTATCACTAAGCGGTAGCGATAGTCGTGGAAGCATAAGATTGGCGAGACGACAACGATGCTACGATGGTGATCAAGGTGTCGCACCGGTGATGATGGTGATCATGACGGTGCTTTGGAGATGGAAATCACAAGCACAAGATGATGATGGCCATATCATATCACTTATATTGATTGCATGTGATGTTTATCTTTTATGCATCTTATCTTGCTTTGGTTGACGGTAGCATTATAAGATGATCTCTCACCAAATTTCAAGATAAAAGTGTTCTCCCTGAGTATGCACCGTTGCCAAAGTTTGTCGTGCCCAGACACCACGTGATGATCGGTGTGATAAGCTTTACGTCCATCTACAATGGGTGCAAGCCAGTTTTGCACACGCAGAATACTCGGGTTAAACTTGATGAGACTAGCATATGCAGATATGGTCTCGGAACACTGAGACCGAAAGGTCGAGCGTGAATCATATAGTAGATATGATCAACATAATGATGTTCACCATTGAAAGCTACTCCATTTCACGTGATGATCGGTTATGGTTTAGTTGATTTGGATCACGTGATCACTTAGATGATTAGAGGGATGTCTATCTAAGTGGGAGTTCTTAAGTAATATGATTAATTGAACTTAAATTTATCATGAACTTAGTCCTGGTTGTATTAGCATATCTATGTTGTAGATCAATAACTCGCGATGTTGCTCCCCGTTTAATTTTTATATGTTCCTAGAGAAAACTAAGTTGAGAAATGTTAGTAGCAATGATGCGGATTGGATCTGTGATCTAAGGATTATCCTCATTGCTGCACAGAAAAATTATGTCCTTGATGCATCGCTAGGTGACAAACCTATTGCAGGAGCTGATGCAGATGTTATGAACGTTTGGCTAGCTCAATATGATGACTATTTGATAGTTTAGTGCATCATGCTTAAACGGCTTAGAATCGGGACTTCAAAGACGTTTTGAATGTCATGGACCATATGAGATGTTCCAGGAGTTGAAGTTAATATTTCAAGCAAATACCCGAGTTGAGAGATATGAAGTCCCCAACAAGTTTTATAGCTAAAAGATGGAGGAGAATAGCTCAAGCAGTGAGTATGTGCTCAGATTGTCTGGGGTACTACAATCGCTTGAATCAAGTGGGAGTTAATCTTCCAGATAAAATAGTGATTGACAGAATTCTCTAGTCACCATCACCAAGTTAGTAGAACTTCGTGATGAACTATAATATGCAAGGGATAACGGAAACGATTCCCAAGCTCTTCATGATGCTGAAATTGATGAAGATAGAAATCAAGAAAAGCATCAAGTGTTGATGATTAACAAGACCACTAGTTTCAAAAAAAGGCAAAGGGAAAGAAAGGGAACTTCAAGAAGAAAAGCAAGCAAGTTGTTGCTCAAGTGAAGAAGCCCAAGTCTAGACCTAAGCCTGAAACTGAATGCTTCTACTGCAAAGGGACTGGTCACTGGAAGCGGAACTACCCCAAGTAATTGACGGATAAGAAGGATGGCAAAGTGAACATAGGTATATTTGATATACATGTTATTGATGTGTACTTTACTAGTGTTTATAGCAACCCCTCAGTATTTGATACTAGTTCAGTTGCTAAGAATAGTAACTCGAAACGGGAGTTGCAGAATGAACAGAGACTAGTTAAGGATGAAGTGACGATGTGTATTGAAAATGGTCCCAAGATTGATATGATCATCATCGCACACTCCCTATACTTTCGGGATCAGTGTTAAACCTAAAATAAATGTTATTTAGTGTTTGCGTTGAGCATGAATATGATTGGATCATGTTTATTGCAATACGGTTATTCATGTAAGTTAGAGAATAATTGTTATTCTGTTTACATGAATAAAACCTTCTATGGTCATACACCCAATGAAAATGGTTTGTTGGATCTCGATCATGGTGATACACATTTTCATAATATTGAAGCCAAAAGATGTAAAGTTAATAATGATAGTGTAACTTATTTGTGGCAATGCCGTTTAGGTCATATTGGTGTAAAGCGCATGAAGAAAATCCATGTTGATGGGCTTTTGGAATCACTTGATTATGAATCAGTTGATGCTTGCGAACCATGCTTCATGGGCAAGATGACTAAGACTCCGTTCTCCGGAACAATGGAGCGAGCAACAGATTTGTTGGAAATCATACATACTGATGTATGTGGTCCGATGAATATTGAGGCTCGCAGCAGGTATCATTATTTTCTGATCTTCACAGATGATTTGAGCAGATATGAGTATATCTACTTGATGAAACACAAGTCTGAAATATTTGAAAAGTTCAAAGAATTTTAGAGTGAAGTGGAGAATCATCGTAACAAAAATAAAAAAATTTCTATGATATGATCGCAGAAGTAAAATATTTGAGTTACGAGTTTGGCCTTCAATTAACACAATGTGAAATAGTTTCACTACTCACGCCACCTGGAACACCACGGTGTAATGGTGTGTCCGAACATCGTAATCGTGCTTTATTAGATATGGTGCAAATCTATGATGTGTCTTACCGATTACCACTATCGTTTTGGGGTTATGCATTAGAGATAGCTACATTCACGTTAAATAGGGCACCATCTAAATCCGTTGAGACGACGCAGTATGAACTATGGTTTGGCAAGAAACCCCAGCTGTCGTTTCTTAAAGTTTGGACTGTGATGCTTATGTGAAAAAGTTTCAACTTGATAAGCTCGAACCCAAATCGGAGAAGTAGATCTTCATAGGATACCCAAAAGAAATGTTGGGTACACCTTCTATCACAGATCCGAATGCAAGATATTCATTGCTGAGAATGGATCCTTTCTAGAGAAGGAGTTTCTCTCGAAAGAAGTGAGTGGGAGGAAAGTAGAACTTGATGAGGTAACTGTACCTGCTCCCTTATTGGAAAGTAGTTCATCATAGAAATCTGTTCCTGTGACTACTACACCAATTAGTGAGGAAGCTAATGATGATGATCATGTAACTTCAGATCAAGTTACTACCGAACCTCGTAGGTAAACCGAGTGAGATCCGCACCAGAGTGGTATGGTAATCCTATTCTGGAGGTCATGTTACTTGACCATGACGAACCTACGAACTATGAGGAAGCGATGATGAGCCCAGATTTTGCGAAATGGTTTGAGGCCATGAAATTTGAGATGAGATCCATGTATGAGAACATAGTATGGACTTTGATTGACTTGCCCAATGATCGGCGAGTCATTGAGATTAAATGGATCTTCAAGAGGAAGACGAACGCTGATAGTAGTGTTACTATCTACAAAGCTAGAATTGTCGCAAAAGGTTTTTGACAAGTTCAAGGTGTTGACTACGATGAGAGTTTCTCACTCGTATCTATGCTTAAGTCTGTCCGAATCATGTTAGCAATTACCGCATTTTATGAAATCTGGCAAGTGGATAAACAAAACTGCATTCCTTAATGGATTTATTAAAGAAGAGTTGTGTATGATGCAACCAGAAGGTTTTGTCAATCCTAAAGGTACTAACAAAATATGCAAGCTCCAGCGATCCATCTATGGACTGGTGCAAGCATCTCAGAGTTGGAATATACGCTTTGATAAGTTGATTGAAGCATATAGTTTTATACAGACTTGCGGTGAAGTCTGTATTTACAAGAAAGTGAGTGGGAGCACTACAACATTTCTGATAAGTATATATGTATAACATATTGTTGATCAGAAATAATGTAGAATTATTCTGCAAAGCATAAAGGAGTGTTTGAAAGGAGTTTTTCAAAGAAAGACCTTGGTGAAGCTGCTTACATATTGAGCATCAAGATCTATAGAGATAGATCAAGACGCTTGATAAGTTTTCAATGAGTACATACCTTGACAAGTTTTTGAAGTAGTTCAAAATGGAACAGTCAAAGAAAGAGTTCTTGCCTGTGTTACAAGGTGTGAAATTGAGTAAGACTCAAAGCCCGACCACGGCAAAAGATAGAGAGAGAATGAAAGTCATTCCCTATGCCTCAGCCATAGGTTCTATAAAGTATGCCATGCTGTGTACTAGACCTATTGTATACCCTGCCCTGAGTTTGGCAAGGGAGTACAATAGTGATCTAGGAGTAGATCATTGGACATTGGTCAAAATTATCCTTAGTGGAATAAGGATATGTTTCTCGATTATGGAGGTGACAAAAGGTTTGTCATGAAGGGTTACGTCGATGCAAGTTTTGACACTAATCTAGATGACTCTAAGTCTCAATCTGGATACATATTGAAAGTGAGAGCAATTAGCTAGAGTAACTCCGTGCAGAGCATTGTTGACATAGAAATTTGCAAAATACATATGGATCTGATTATGGCAGACCCGTAGACTAAACTTCTCTCACAAGCAAAACATGATCACACCTTAGTACTCTTTGGGTGTTAATCACATAGCGATGTGAACAAGATTATTGACTCTAGTAAACCCTTTGGGTGTTGGTCATATGTCGATGTGAACTATGGGTGTTAATCACATGGTGATGTGAACTATTGGTATTAAATCACATGGTGATGTGTACTAGATTATTGACTCTAGTGCAAGTGGGAGACTGAAGGAAATATGCCCTAGAGGCAATGATAAAGTTATTATTTATTTCCTTATATCATGATAAATGTTTATTATTCATGCTAGAATTGTATTAACCGGAAACATAATACATGTGTGAATACATAGACAAACAGAGTGTCACTAGTATGCCTCTACTTGACTAGCTCGTTGATCAAAGATGGTTATGTTTCCTAACCATAGACATGAGTTGTCATTTGATTAACGGGATCACATCGTTAGGAGAATGATGTGATTGACTTGACCCATTCCGTTAGCATAGCACTTGATCGTTTAGTTTGTTGCTATTGCTTTCTTCATGACTTATACATGTTCCTATGACTATGAGATTATGCAACTCCCGTTTATCGGACGAACACTTTGTGTGCTACCAAACGTCACAACGTAACTGGGTGATTATAAAGGTGCTCTACAGGTGTCTCCGAAGGTACTTGTTGGGTTGGCGTATTTCGAGATTAGGATTTGTCACTCCGATTGTCGGAGAGGTATCTCTAGGCCCTCTCGGTAATGCACATCACCTAAGCCTTGCAAGCATTGCAACTAATGAGTTAGTTGCGGGATGATGTATTACGGAATGAGTAAAGAGACTTGACGGTAACGATATTGAACTAGGTATTGAGATGCCGACGATCGAATCTCGGGCAAGTAACATACCGATGACAAAGGGAACAACGTATGTTGTTATGCGGTCTGACCGATAAAGATCTTCGTAGAATACGTAGTAGCCAATATGAGCATCTAGGTTCCGCTATTGGTTATTGACCGGAGACGTGTCTCGGTCATGTCTACATAGTTGTCGAACCCGTAGGGTCCGCACGCTTAACGCTACGATGACAGTTATATTATGAGTTTATATGTTTTGATGTACCGAAGGAGTTCGGAGTCCCGGATGAGATCGGGGACATGACGAGGAGTCTCGAAATGGTCGAGACGTAAAGATCAATATATTGGACGACTATATTCGGACTTCGGAAAGGTTCCGAGTGATTCAGGTATTTTTCGGAGTACCGGAGAGTTACGGGAATTCGCCGGGGAGTATATGGGCCTTATTGGGCCATATGGGAATAGAGGAGGGAGGCCAAAAGGAAGCAGGCGCGCCCCCCCCCCCCTCTGGTCCGAATTGGACAAGGGGTGCAGCCCACTTTTCCTTGTTCCTCTCCCCCTCTTTCCTTCTCTCCTACTCCAACAAGGGAAGGAGGAGTCCTACTCCCGATGGGAGTAGGACTCCCCCCTTGGCGCGCCCTCCTCCTAGGCCGGCCACCTCTCCCCTTGCTCCTTTATGTACAGGGGCAGGGGGGCACCTCTAGACACACAAGTTGATCAAGTTGATCGTCTCTTAGCCGTGTGCGGTGCCCCCCTACACCATAGTCCAACTCGATAATACTGTAGTGGTGCTTAGGCGAAGCCTTGCGTCGGTAGAACATCAACATCGTCACCACGCCGTCGTGCTGACGAAACTCTCCCTCAACACTCGACTGGATCGGAGTTCGAGGGACATCATCGGGCTGAACGTGTGCTGAACTCGGAGGTGCCGTACGTTCGGTACTTGATCAGTCGGATCGTGAAGACGTATGACTACATCAACCGCATTGTGCTAACGCTTCCGTTTACGGTCTACGAGGGTTCGTGGACAACACTCTCCCCTCTCGTTGCTATGCATCATCATGATCTTGCATGTGCGTAGGAATTTTTTTGAAATTACTACGTTCCCCAACACCAGGCTCGTTTTTTCTGGGCCGGCGAGGGGGTTAAGCAGAAATACCACATGGTGCATTGGACTGAGATCTGTAAGCCTCAGGACCAGGGTGGGCTGGGCATCATGTCATCGAAGCAGGTGAACATTGCCATCCTGACTCGGTGGTTCTGGCGGATTGCCAATGGTGATGGTGGCATGTGGCTTCACATTATCCGGAATAAGTGTCTCCGTGGCCACCCGCTTGCTTTATGCCAATGGTCTGGTGGCTCCCAGTTCTGGCAATCCATCATCCAATTGCTTTCGGTTCTCCACATCGGATCCTCCATCTCCATGGGAACGGGCACAGACACCCTCTTCTGGTTTGATAAGTGGGCTGGCGATGCCCCCTTCGTGGCTCGCTTCCCAGATTTGTTCTCTATCGCGGTAGACCCTCGGGTCTCCGTTGAGGCGGCCCTTGTTGATTTAGGGCGCTTCGCATTCCGTCAGCCTTTTGAGCCTCCATAACTTCTAGACTGGCAAGAGATCCTAGACAATGTTTCTCTCCATGAGCCGGACCTCGACTCGCCACATGACCGCTTATCCTGGCACCTAGAGCCTTCAGGCAGATTCTCCACGACGTCGCCATACCAGGCCATCGCACCCACACCCAGACCGACGCCCCTAGAACAGATTTGGTCGATTGGGCTTCCCCTGAAGACCATAATCTTCTTATGGCAATTGATCCATGGGCGCGTCCCCTCCGGTGTGGAGGTGTTAAAACGTAATGGCCCGGGTGGTGGAACTTGCCCTTTTTGTGTGGGGTTGAAGAAGACTCGAATCGTATTTTCTTCTTGTGTGTTTCCGTCCAGTTTCGCTGGAGCTGCCCAAGGGAGGTGATTGGTGGCAATTGGTGCAACACCAACTTCCTCGACCTCTTCGCCGAGATCCAGGCCTTGCCTCCTTCGGGCCGCCACATTAGGTGGCTGAACATTGGGGTGCTTGCGTGGACTCTTTGGACGGTTCAGAATAAGCTTGTGATCCAATGTGTCCCTCTTCAACGTGCTACTGACGCGGTGTTCAAAATGTGTGGCTACTTGCAGCTTTGGCGGCCGCTTAGCCACCTCCAGGACCGGGATGCCATCAACATCATCATTATCGACCTTCGTGCAATGGCTCTACGCTTGGCGCCACCGCTCCCTTCGCTAGCACCTGAGCCAGACTAGCCCCTGCTCCATGGGGCCGCGGTGTTGCCGCCTTTGTTGTTATTCTTGTTCCTTTTTTATAGGGCTTGTTGAGCTATGCCCTCGGCTGCACCTTATGTACTATTCGTGCGACTTGGGTGTGTGTGTGTGGATCTTTGTGGTACTCTGTGGCTGTGGTGGTTTTCTTTATTTATAAAGCGGGGCAAAAGCCTTTTCGGTAATGAGCACAACATGGTCATATTCATTAGCATCGTGCTTTGTGAACGATTCTGAAAAAATAAGGTTCAGATGGCTGACCTGGCTTCGTGAGTGGACAGCTCCACAATTTGCTCAATTGTTGGTGTGTGCAAGGCTTGGTTATATCAGGCATCTCTCCTGCTCTATTGCTGGCCCAATAGTTGGTTGTTAATTTATAGTTTGGATCCCAATCACTTTCGTTGTGTTGTCAGTGGTCAGTTAGATCGTCGCTGGGGAGCCTAGTTCTCGGTTTGTTCAGGTCGAAGCCCTATTGCTCGGTTTGTCCAGTTTTGTGTTGGCTTGCTCAACATGTGGTCATATGATGGTCCTTGGCGGACTACCCCATAGGAGTGAGTTGTGGTTTACTCCTATGTACAACCAAGCAAAGCGTCCCACAGGCGTCAGCCGGCGAGGGACCGCGTCAGCAAGGGTCCAGGTAGGCAAAGCCTGGGTAAAAGCATAGTGGCGTGCCCGGGTATGCAGCACGTGGACCCAGGAATATGCCAGCAAAGCTAGACAACCAAGCTCCTCACAGCCCCACACGGCAAGGCCATGCTCGGTGGAGCGACATTGGTGTTTATTGCCTTTGTTGCTCCACACTGCTTTGTCCTTGCCAACCAAATCAACGTTCACCCCTGACCTCTGCAACACCGAGTTCATGTCTAAGTGCGGCCAGTACGAACAAGGGTTCAGAGGTAGTTATCCCTGTTTCTTAGTCTCTCTGGTGATTCTTAGTGTTCCCATATGTGGGGATAAATCATAAACCAAACATTTATTAAACGTGCTGGCCATAGCTTGCTTAGCTTCATGGCTATTGTTGGTGTTTGCACCAATGGAGTAACGGGTCATCTAGTATCATTAAAGAATGTGAAGATTTCTTTGATACTTAATTACTTATGCACCTATGGCTAGATTAACCACCATTCGAGTATTATTGTCTTTGCCTGCCTTACACGATCTTCTCGTTCATCAAATGGACATCAAGATGACTTTCCTAAATGAAGAGTTGAAGAGGAAATTTATATGGAACAACCTGATGGTTTTGTAGGAGATAGTCATGAAGGAGAAGTGTGCAAGTTATTGAAATCTCTATATGACTTAAAACAAGCACCTAGGAAATGACACGATAAATTCAAAAGAACTTTAACATCTACAAAAGTTGTTGTAAATGAAGCAGACAAATGTGTGTACTATCACAATGGTGGGGCAAAGGAGTTATATTGCGTTTGTATGTTGATGGCATACTTATATTTGGGACAAATCTTAAGGTCATTGAGGAAGTAAAACCTTTTTAATCTCATAACTTTGAGATGAAAGACCTTAGAGTAGCTGATGTTATCTTAAACATCACTTTTTTAGAGGTGATGGTGGTGGGATCACCCTCTTGTAGTCTCACCATGTGGATAAGGTTCCGAGTCAATTTGGATATTCATATTATAAATCTTCTCAAACACCTTATGATCATAGTGTGTTGATTTAAAAGAACGAAGGAACAATATGGGATCAACTAAGATATTCTCAAATTATTGGCTCGCTCATGTATTTAGCTGGCACTATGAGGCCTAACATCAAACTTGTCGTGAGAAATCTAAGATGGCTTGTTTCAAATCTAGGAGATGTTCATTGGCATGCTCTTGAGAGAGTAATACACTTCTAAAAGGTACTACGAGTTGTGTACTTTACTAGACTGGGTACCCAAATGTTTAAGAAGGTTATAGCGATGTGAACAGGATATCCATTGCTAATGAGCTTCATGCCACAAGTTGTTATATGTTTAGACTCTGTGGCAGCTCTATTTCCTGGAAGTCTTGCAAGTAGGCCATCTTAACAAGGTCAACAATGGAAGGAGAACTCGCAACATTAGACATAATCACTATTGAAGCAGAGTGGTTTTGTGAGCTCTTGATATATTTACGGGTGGTTAAAACACCAATACCATCTATTCTAATCAAATAGTGATTGTCAAGGTAAACAATACCAAGTTTAATAAAAAAAGTCATCAAGTCATGTGAGAAAGAGACTAAAATCTAATAGATTGATGGTATAGCATTTGATTATATAAACATATCAAAGAATCTGGCAGATCCCTTCACAGAGGGTCAATTGGTAGAAAATGCATCAATGAATATGGGGATTGAGACCCACCATATAAGTCGTTATCCATGGTGGTAATCCATTCTATGTGATCTGAGATCCCATGAAGTAGAATTGATGAGATCAGCCATTAACTAACAGAAATGATAGTATTCATTTTGTAAATATCCACTCTGTTATGACACAATTCTCTTCTAATCATGGCAAGTTGATCTTTATCTTAATGTGTTCTGAGTGGCTTGGGTATGCTAAGATGTTTTCCTACAGAACATCTTTAAAGAACACACATATAGGAGTTAGACTAGTAAACATAGTTATCTATGAGAGTTGTGTGCTCTCTAATAAACTCATGAAGAGGCCCCATAGTATGATGTATAAACTCCTACCCATGGGACATACATTTGCCAGCCTAGTATCTGTCAAGGCTTCCCATGAAGCTTACTTGCACACACTTGCACTTCAAGCATAGTTCACTTTTCAAGTTGTGAATAAGTGTAGCTTGGATTTCTAGGTGAAGGTTCTACTTAGGAGTCTCCACCGAAATATCGGCATATAAATAATGTTCTGAAACCATACGCAAACTTTATGTGTCTGTGGGATCTGGTGGTGTTTTTTTTGGGATTATTCAGTTGAGATTATTTGTTATTTTAGATTTTCCAATAATTCATAAAGGAAAATCCCATAAGCCCCAATGGTTCATGCATGACAAGGAAGAGTGGAAAGTTTAGTAACCTCGGTTATGGAGGGTGTGTTGGACCACATATAGGGTTGGTTGCCTCACACACCACTAAGATCAAGCGTGCTCCTCCTCCTCCGCATGCCATGCCACACCACGACTCACACGTGCATTGTGTTTGGTGACAGTGATCAAGACAAGCCACGCTAGGACCTATGCCTCATGTGCATGTTGCCTTATTTTTCATAAAAGGAAAAGGTTGAAACATTTTTTTGCTAGTGGAAAGCAGAATCGAACGACTATGGACAGTTCTCCTTCGTCTTCCCATTAGTGTTTTACTTTCGCTTCCTGGAGTATATTAGAGGCTGCTCCTCTTTCATAGAAAATGTCACTTCGTCTCCTACGTGTCTGCTTGGTTCCAGAACTTGACGCGGCCTACCACTTTCCCATCTCGCTTCTCGTCATGCATCATGAAGTGAGATATCAAACCAATAAAAACCCACATGTTGAGATCTTGTACGTGAGAGAGGCAATTAGGTTTTTGGAGAGTGTTCTCATGCGACTATTGGATTCTCCTCGGCCATGGCTGCGCACAATGACCTCTTCAATGTCGATGACCTAGTTGGTGACATGGAGACCGGAGCCACTGCCTCTGTTGTCTCTCCTGTTAGTGATTTCATTTGAACTACTAATACTAGCAATCAATATGATTTGTTTTTGAAAAACGCCTCCCATATATTAATTAATTTAAAACATGAATTTGATGCTTGTCTCTTGTTTACCCGATGGCATGACTAGTTTCAGTATTTTTTTACTAGAACCAAATATCATTGCATTTATGATTATCATGATTTATCTATCGCATTTCTGAATTAATTTTCGCAGACATTTGCTCAATTATTTAACATGTATCTTTTTACCAACAAAGGGAGCGCAGTCACGTAGAAGAGTTACTCAAGTGGACTGACATACGTTATCTATTTTGGAGAGACAAAGATTAATTTACATGTGACATGAACGCCATAACTCGGCGTTGGTAGTGAATAATCTCAATTCAAACCTACGGACATACAAGATTGTAATATGGCCATGGTGGCACTGCTAAATGAATCTCACTACCACAAGATGAAACATATGAGTCTTGCAACCAATGGACAAGAGATGGCTTATCATCGACTTCTCAGCAGAACGACCTTAGAATCGAACTAGCTTTTCTCCAAGGTTTTATAGCCTTGAATGTACCTTTATTGACAAAAATTAGTTAACATGGTTTCCCTCTTTCTGATAAGGCTTTTCTAGCCCCAAAACCGTATGAAACTGCATGCAACAAGGAAAATATATACATGTCTACCGTGGGAATAGCAACACAAAATAATATCTCCCACAATATTGCAGTGGACATGCATGCACGACATTAACATGGTTTCATAAATGGAGTTCCAATGGTCCTGCATTTTTTATGCAAAGTCGTAAGAGCATAATAATAGCATAGCACATTCCTCAAATAAAAAAATATTGCACACCTACATATGCACAGTGTAACTTGCATTGGCTAGAAAGCTTCATCTCATATAGTAGTGACTGAGTTAATTGTGTGTCGATCTCAACTAGCTGGTCCATGACATATAGCAATGCAATGAACATGTAGTTTTCTTGTTAATAATAGGAAGTGTGGGTTAATTATGAAATAGGGCGAGGGGGTTACCACGGAATTTTGTTCTGGTGATGAAACAATACAATGTTCCTGTGGAGTTTTACCAATGTTGTTACGATATTGTCAAATATGACATCATGCAACTTTTTGTGCATTTTCAGGAGGGGACGTTGGATGTTTAGTGCCTCAACTATGGAATTATCACTTTGCTGCCCAAGGTTTTGGGGGCTGATTGTATCCAATAGTTTCGTACGATTTGCCTCCTTTGATGCCCATATAAACTCATTACTAAAGTAATGACCGTAAAGTAGAAAACTATAGTGACCAACTTATTAGCCCTAACTACTTAGAATGCCTTTGTCAAGGGCGGGAACATTATGGATGGGGTTTTGTCGCTTCATGAGTTGCTGAATATACCCATGTGAAGAAAAAAGGTGGAAGTTGTGCTTAACCTCGATCTTTAGAAAGCATACGACAAGGTCAATTGGAGTTATTGTTAGAGTGTCACAAACTAAGAGGGTTTAGTGACACTTGGTGCAAATGGATTAAGAAGATCCTATACAATGGTGCAATTAGTATCAAACTTAAGAATAGTGTTGGCCCATACTTCTAAAGTGCCAAAGGGATTCGGCAGGTGGATCCCCTTTCGTCTTTCCTTTTCAACCTTGCGGCTTCATACGTCTCCGTCTTATCTACTTTTCCAAACACTTTTGCTCTTGTTTTGGACTCTAATTTGCATTGTTTGAATGAACTAATCTGAACTGATGTTGTTTTTAGCAGAACTACCATGGTGTTGTTTTTGTGCAGAAATAGAAGTTCTCGGAATTGGAGAAACTTTTTGGAGATTTTTTATGGAATAAAAAAATACTGGAGCGAAGATCCACAGGAGGGGATCCACCAGTGGCCCACAAGGCACTTGGGCGCGGCCACCCCTAGGCGCGCCCAAGTACCTTGTGGGGCCCGCATGGCGCTTCGCTAACCCTAATCTCCAGCCTATAAATTCCTATTTCCCAAGAAAAAAAGAAGAAAATAATTTTCATCGTGTTTTATGACACGGAGCCGCCGCCACCTCCTATTCTTCATCGGGAGGATAGGTCTGGAGTCCGTTTGGGGATCCAGAGAGGGGGGTTCGTCTCCATCATCATCACCAACCCTTCTTCATCACCATTTTCATGATGCTCACCACCAGGAGTGAGTAATTCCTTTGTAGGCTTGCTGGATGGGGATGGGGATGGGGTTGGATGAGATTTATCATGTAATCGATTCAATTTGTTAGGGCTTGATCCCTAGTATCCACTATGTTCTGAGATTGATGTTGCTATGACTTTGCTATGCTTAATGCTTTTCACTGGGGCCCGAGTATCCACCAACGCTGTTTCAAGCCACATCACAACTCCAAAGGAAGATCGCCGTCGGGCATTGAAAAAAGATGTGGTTGGAATCCTCCGGAATTCCACATGATGGACATAGTCCGTCACAGGGACCATTCCGTTTCAACACTTTTGTACCTGAGGGTAGGCGGCCGTGCAGACATTGCCAGAGGAAGATGCAAATATTCATTGGTAGCTTAATCTCCCGTAGGAGAGTCAGTTCGGTTGGACATGGAGTGGCCAAGAACACATGGTACAAAGACTTTGTTGAGAACACGCCACTTGGTTCAAGATTCCAAGTAGTGGTGTCAGGCTCAAGGGAGGGGGAATGGAGGGCTATGCACTCGAGCATCTCCTCCCATTGCACCCGCTCAAGCTGACTAAAGGTACACCGGAAGGCAACACACCCAAGATCCTCTAAAGCCGCACTCACTATAAGTTGTGGGCGGGTGCAAATACTAAAGAGCGCACAGAACCGTTCTGCAAACAGACTACTGCCCGATCACCGATCCAGCCAAAACAATGTGTTTGTCCCCGACCCAACACAAATCGAAGATCCTATCCGAAGAACTGACAGCAATTGAATGATCGATTGCCAGAATTGGGAGCCACCCACTCTGGGGGTGAAAGCTAGGGGTTGTCCATGCAAATACTTTCCATGGATAATCTGAGGCCACAACCCCCTTGCCCAGTCTGGATGTACCACAGCCATTTGGATAGAAGGGCGGTGTTCATCTGCTTGGAGGATCCCAAGGCTGCCCTGGTCCTTGGGCTTGCATAATATCTCAGACAACTTGACCATGTGATATTTATGCCTATCCCCTACCCCGCCTAGAAGAATCTAGACAAGTACTTGGCGATTTATTGATGGAGGGATTCATTGAAGCTATAAAATACCATCATATACATCAACAGGCTAATCATGGAGGGGTTCATCAATACTACCCGCGTTGCCTTGGAAAGCCAACGCCCTTGCCATGATTTGACTCGATGTTGAACCTTCGAAACAGTAGGGCAGAGGTCCTTTTCCTGGAGGCAGGAGTCACTAATCGGCAAGCCGAGATAGGTACTACCTCCATCCTGGTTTATTGCCCCCCTATGAAAATTGTGCCAAAATTTCAACCAAATATTTAGCTAACAAAATGTTAATGCATATTATTAAAAAATATCACTTGATTCATATTTGAGCATAGTTTCCATGATATAATTTTTTGTGACATGCATAAACATTTTCTTAGTTAAATTTATGGTCAAAATTTGGCATAGAATACAATGGGGACCAATAAACCAGGATACATGTAGTAGTTGGGAATGATCCTAGTCGACAATTAAGTCGAGCAGCTATATGGAGGGATTCCTCCATAGTGTAACCTACCACCAACACTTTGCTCTTCGCGAAGTTTATTGCCAATCTCGACATTTCTTGGAAGCATAGTAAGAGGAACTCAAGATGTTGGATGTCCTCGTCAGAGCCTTCCACCATCAGGATTGTGTCATCCGCGTAATGAAGATGGGTAAGGCCCCCATCTCCAATGAGATGTGGGCAAATACCCCTAATGTGGCCGACCCTTTTCGCCAGGTCCAAGATAGTCGCTAATGCATCGACTACAAGGTTGAATAGGAAGGGCGACATGGGGTCCCCCTGGCGCACCCCTTGAGCCATGTGGAAATAAGAGCCAACCTCTTCATCGATATTGATCGCCGTGCGGCGGTCAATAATAGTTGCATAACAAGCGCAATCCAATGGGGGTCAAATCCCTGCTTCATCATGATCTCCCGAAGGAAAGACCAGTGGACCGTGTCATATGCCTTATGAAAGTCAATCTTAAAGAAAAATGTGTGTATGCATTTCCTTTTGGCCTCATGAAGGACCTCGTGTAGGACGAGGACCCCATCTATGATATACCGTCCTTCGGTGAATGTCGTCTGAATAGGATGAAGAATCCGAGGGGCAAGTAGGGCCGCCCTAGTGGCGTACTCTTGGCCAGGATCTGAAAGATCACGTTTAGAGCAGTGATTGGGCGAAATTGCCAAATATCCGAATCCCCCGGAACCTTCGGGATTAGCGAGATAATCCCATAGTTCAGGCGTGACACATCCAACGTTCCTCTAGAGAATTCGAGGAACAAGGCAAGGATATCTTCCTTGATGGTAGACCAGAACACCTGAAAAAAGCGTAGTGGCAGACATCGGGGCTCGGTGTTGGCATGTCAAATTATTGACATGCTACAACGGTACTACTTGATGGTTGATACTTTCAGATGTTGTAGGTGGATTGTGCGAAATAAAATAAAGAAGTTATTTTATCTGTTCCCTACGAAATTCTAGCAGATGAAGAAGACCATGAGTATATGCAGCTACAGTAGTATAGACTCTTCTATCGAAAGTGTCATTTTGCTCCCAGGTGCAAATAAAACCCAGATGAAAAGTGAATTCCTGAAAGTAGCAAAAGGAAATTCAGAATTATTTGGAGACAAATGTTCTTCAGTGTGCTCCCTACTTATAAATCCCTGTTAAGAGATGGCATTCATGATGCTTTGGGTAAAAAACAAAACAAGCACCCCAAAATGCTTCACAAATGGCCTTTCCAGAGTACCTATTTTGATTTTTTTGCCCCGAGCACATTAAAAATGCATGGTAGTAGAACACTCAGAAATGTTTGTTCTATTTTTTGAATGATTTCACTATTTTTCACATTTTACCGTTTATCTGGGTGCAAATGAAACTACATGTTTGTAATGGGTATTTTACTTGTAGAAGCAATTATTTCTGGGATCTTTAGAGTCAAGACAATAGATAGCCCATTGAATAAATTGTTGTCACTATTATGTCCAAAAGATATACTCCATTATTTTGACATACAAAACGAGAAATGAGGGATAGTGTACATACATGCTACTAGAAAGGAGACTACAGAACAAATAATCCCACCAAACATGTGCCACATCTTGGTGGAAAACTTATAGGATGGTGGTGGTGCCTGAGGGAGTCCTTGATTAGGGGGTCCTCGGGTGTCCAGGCTATTCAATATGGGCCGAACTAATGGGTCGTGAAGATACAAGGCAGAAGACCTTCCCCCATGTCCAGTTAGGACTCCCCTATGCGTCGATGGCAAGATTGGTGTCCGGATATGTAATTTCCTTCCTCTGCAAACCGACTCCATACAACCCTCGGCCCCTCCGGTGTGTATATAAACTGGAGGGTTTAGTCCGTAGAGACGAGGAGAATTCACATTGGCTAGACAACTAGGGTTTAGCCTTTACGATCTCGAGGTAGATCAACTCTTGCAACCCCTATACTCATCAAATACAATCAAGCAGGACGTAGGGTTTTACCTCCATTAAGAGGGCCCGAACCTGGGTAAACATTGTGTCCCACTTGTCCCTTGTTACGTTCGATCCTCACGCGCACATTTCGGGACCCCCTACCTAAGATCGGACGGTTTTGACACCGACATTGGTGCTTTCACTGAGAGTTCCACTGTGTCGTCGACAGAAGGTTCGATGGCTCGTTCGATCATCGACAACGATGCTGTTTCTAGGGAAACTTTCCCCCCGGTCAACTTTTTGTGTTTGGCGGCTTCGCTCTGTGTGCCAATTCAACTAGTCACCTTGAAAAGATCAACAGCTACGCGCCTGGTCACTAGATCAAGTTTAGATCTAAATTATATCGCTGATATCCGAGGAGACTTAATCTTCGAAGGGTTCTCGGCCTCGACCGCCACTCCTCATCTATACGAAGAAAGCCCACTGGATCCATCACCAGGCTCTGTTCAAAGATCAACTATCGTTCCGGACCTGGCCTTAGATCCAGAGCGGACCACCCTATCCGAAGATGGGAGTATGAACCCCACCGGACCCTCTCCTACCACGGAGTTCCCTGCCAGAGACCCAGAGGTGACCATAATATAGACAGGCCTGGAATAAAAAAGGGCTCTCCTTGTCATCGGGAAGCCGGACTCACCTCCGGATGTTAACTCCGAACTCTTGAGGTCTGCATCCATTGAGCACGGTCAAGAGATGACTTCCAGACCCAGCTCTGCAAGCCCTCAGTCACCCGTCCACCTATCACTCCTAAACGATGCTCTGGACTTAATGTGATCTATCGCTATTACGGAAGTATCACTTCCAAACTACGCCTAGCTTGAACAAGGGACTGAGCACGGGGAATTTTGTGTCCCACCCACCGTCCACTTAATAACCACTGTCGAGGACTTGACCGACGTGCTAGACTACGCCTTCGAAGACATCGACGGCATGGACGACGATGCTGGAGCCGGACTAGGCCAAACCCCGCCTATCACTGGGCGTTGGACGGACAGTTCTACTTACGACGTGTACATGGTGGATACCCCAAAAAAGAAGGACGATGATAGTGCTCAAGATCCGATTTAGGACAAGCCTGTCGAAGCACCACCAAAACACCGACGTCAGCGGCGCCCCTCACAATCGCGTCGCGAAAAGGAAAGCAATACCGGCACCGGAGACAATGAAACTCTGGAGAATGCTGAAGACTCCGACCACCCCGCCGAACCTGCTGTTGAGTAGGATGAGTGGGAAGATGGACAAGTCCATCCGGACGAACTTATCGAGCAGGAGGATTCAGAAGATAGTAGTTATCTACCGGTCTCTGAGGAGGACGCCAGCCTCGACAACGAAGATTTTATCGTGCCAGAGGAACCCCTCGAGCAAGAGCGCTTCAAGCGACAGCTCATCGCCACTGCAAGGAGCCTCAAAAAGAAACAACAACAGCTTCAAGACGAATAGGATATGCTCAACGACAGATGGACCAAGATCCTTGCCACTGAAGAATACGGCTTCGAGCGCCCAACAAAAATCTACCCGAAGCACAAGCTGCTACCACAATTTGACGATGAGGCCCTTGAGCCAATACTGTCAATATATAATTATGCTGACAAATCACACCGACCACCACGTGGACAGGACAAAGCGGCTACTTACACCGAACACTAGCCCACGCCCCCTCGCCATCGAGGCAAAGAGGTAGCGGCCCCGGGCTATACCTACGACTTACATCGGGACCTAGACAATATAGCCTATCAGACTAGATCAATCTATGGATCAAGGGGACGTGCTCCAACACGAGACGACGACCATCAAGCTTGGCGTGATAACCATAACCAAACTCGGGCCGAACACCAAACACGGATGTCATCCGAACTCCGTCGTGACATTGCCTGATACAGAGGTGCAGCATACCCCTTGTGATTTACCAATGAGGTAATGCAACACCAATTTCCAGAAGGGTTTAAACCCATACATATTGAAGCATACGATGGAACCACAGATCCCGTTGTACGGATTAAATATTTTCTTCTCCATATCCACATGGCTCGCAGTGACGATGTCCACGCCATTAAATACCTCCCCCCGAAAGCTAAAAGAACCAGCACGACATTGGTTGAATAGCCTCCCAGAGAACTCTATTGGTAGCAGGGAAGACTTGGAGGATGGTTTTCGAGACAACTTCCAAGGTACTTATGTCCGACCACCGGACGCTGATGACCTTAGTCACATAGTCCAGCAACCCGGAGAGTCAGCCCGCAAACTCTGGACTCAGTTCTTAATCAGAAAGAACCAAATCTTCGATTGTCTAGACACCAAAGCCTTAGAGGCCTTTAAACACAGCGTCTGTGATGAATGGCTTGCCCAACACCTCAGCTAGGGAAAGCTGAAGACTATGGCAGCTCTTACTGCACTTATGATCCGCTTCTACGCAGACGAAGATAGCTGGTTGGCTCGTAGAAGCAACAGTACCAGTGACCCTGGCACTTCTGAGGCCAGAGATGGCAACAGAAGGCCATGACGTAACAAAAACAAGCGTCAGAAAAACAATGAAGAAACTGAAGATACAATGGTTAACGCCGGTTTCAGTGGCTCTAAACCCGGTCAGCGGAAGAAGCCATTCAAAGGAAATAGAGACGGTCCATCTAATTTGGATAAAATACTAGATAGGCCTTGCCAGATTCATGGCACCCCCGACAAGCCTGCCAACCACTCCAATAGAAACTGTTGGGTATTTAAACAGGCCGGTAAGTTAAATACCGAACACAAGGGGAAAGGGCCTCAAAGCAAGGACGATGATGAGCCCCGCCCACTGAACGCAGGGGACAGAAGAAATTCCCCCCTGAGGTGAAAACAGTAAACATGATATACGTCACACATATCCCCAAGAGGGAGCGCAAGCGCGCACTAAGGGACGTCTACGCCGTAGAGCCTGTCGCCCCAAAATTCAACCCATGGTCAGCTTGTTCGATCACCTTTGATCGCAGGGACCACCCAACTAGTATCCATCATGGAGGTTCGGTGGCCCTAGTACTCAACCCAATAATTGATGGATATCACCTCACTCGAGTCCTCATGGATGGTGGCAACAACCTTAACCTGATCTATAAAGACACTGTCCGTAAAATGGGTATTAACCCTTCAAGAATCAAGCCTAGTAACACTACCTTTAAAGGAGGCCCGCTGCACGGGCTCCTTAACATTGTAAGTAGTCTTCGGTTTGCTGGATAACTTCCGAAGCAAAGACTTAATCCTTGACATTGTCCCTTTCTATAATGGTTATAACGCGCTGCTCGGACGAACTACTTTCACCTGGTTCAATGCAGTCCTGCACTATGCTTACTTAAAGCTCAAAATGCCCAGACCATGCGGCGTTATCACAGTCAATGGAAATATGGAGCGCTCCCTCCGTACTGAGGAGCACACCGCGACCCTTGCATCCCAAGTACAGAATGGCCTCATCAAGCCGAACAATTCATCATTCATCAAGACCCCTGACATTGCCAAGCGAGTTTGGCCCACTCTGCAGAACAACAGCTTGATGGATCCAGAGCTTGAATAGCAGTTTCGCCTCCGCTGACCGCTCCATAAAACCGAGGCTTACGTACCACGCGTGCATAATTATGCATGTAATACCTTGGGCAGCGACGGAGGCACACTGCGGAAAAGGTCTATAGTGCAGCTTGACCCTATTCGGACCTTAACCTTTTTTCCTTTTTCTTCCTTTTTGTCCTCTCTCGTTCTAAAGGTTCATTAAAAACCTACCTACCATACGGTCGTGAAAGGGCCCTTTTGAGGCCCCCCTTTCGTATAGACGACCAAATGATTTTTCACCACGGAGAAACGGTGCAGAAATGCGGCAGGGCACCACAGGGATCTTCAAGACTACCTTTTCTTTTAGGCCTTGTATAAAGCTTCCCCTCATGTACAAATTCTCGGCATGTCAAATAGCCTTGATGTTCATGGCATTATCTGTAATAGCGTGTCTTGACATATTAATCAGGGTATAAAGGAAATAGTTGATCGACCAACTTTTGTTCGGTATTGGTTTATTTTACCATATGTATTCCCTCCTTGCTTCAGATTGCCACACATGCTTTGGTCCAGTCTAAATGACGGGGGCTATATCCGGCTATGCATATTTTCAAAAGTCCGAACACCTATAGGGTACTCTTCAGCGTCCTGAATATTGCATTATATGCATCAACTCCAAATCATGTCTTCGGTCTATAGTTGGGTTGCAGGCTCCTGTGATTACCACCTTACGTTCCGCTAGTTCAGCTAAGGTATTAAAGGGAGAACTACTGCGATTTTGTTTCTGGATTGTCCGGTCAAATACCTCAGTAGAGAAAGCCGAAAACTGACTGTCATGATACAGCGAGACCTGGTCGGCGATTAGGCGACTTACTACGAATCACTAGGGATTCACTCCGTGTTATACAAAGGGCTGGTCTTCGCCCAGTCATGCGACAAATGCATCCTAGTTTGGATTGCCGCATACGCACTAGGGGCTAGTACTTAGAACCACCGTCAAACTCCTATGGCTAAGTGAAAGTAATGAAGCCACATAGTCTGATTGCCTGGTTCATTGCACAGACACCTCCTTTATGGACCAAGACATTGGGTAAAGTGTGATCACGCGCTATACCGAACACCCCCATAGCATCTATACGGGGGCTGAGGCCGACGACTGGCAAACTTTCAGAATTAAAACGGCTGCTCAGGAGGAAAATAACTTAAGATCAAAGACATCAATATATTACAAGCCTAGGTTCACAAACATGGTTTTTACAACCCGGGTACATCTACTCAAATATAATGTCCTTTGAACATTGGCCCTCCACTATTCGGGCGCCCGCCAGGACATCTTCAAAGTACCTCTCCGGTTTGCGGTGGTCCTTGCCTTCGGGCGGGCTTGCGGTTGCCACATTGGTGGCCTTCATCTTTGCCCAATGCATCTTGACGCGGGAAAAGGCCATCCGAGCTCCCTCTATGCACGCCGAGCGCTTCACAGTATCAACTCGAGGCAGCGCGTCGACGAGCCGCCTCACCAAATCGAAGTAACTACATGGAATGGGTTCGGCTAGCCATAACAGGACTATTAAATCCTTCATGGCCAAGCCAGCCAACCTATGCAGCTCCATTAGCTATTTCATCTGGTCGTTCAAGGGCGTCGGATGCTCAGGCGCAAGAAACTGTGACCAGAACAACTTCTCGGTCGAGTTCCCCTCCTGGGAACAAACATCTAGCCTTTCTTGCAACCATTTAGTTTCTAAGTACTTATTCCTCTTGCAAAATCTATCTTCCCTAATTGGTGTGTACTTGCAAACTCTATGCACTCCACAAAAATCGACATGCTTATAAGAGACATTCTGATCATAACTAGTGCAATCATCATTAGTACTATGGATATTCAAATAGTTCATACTAATAACATTGCAATCATGCTCATCATTCAGAGATTTAATGCCAAACATTTTATAGACTTCTTCTTCTAGTACTTTGGCACAATTTTCCTTTCCATCATACTCATGAAAGATATTAAAAAGATGAAGCGTATGAGGCAAATTCAATTCCATTTTTTGTAATTTTCTTTTATAAACTAAACCAGTGCTAAAACAAGAAACAAAAAGATTCAATTGCAAAATCTAAAGATATACCTTCAAGCTCTAACCTCCCCGGCAACGGCGCCAGAAAAGAGCTTGATGTCTACTACACAACCTTCTTCTTGTAGATGTTGTTGGGCCTCCAAGTGCAGAGGTTTGTAGGACAGTAGCAAATTTCCCTCAAGTGGATGACCTAAGGTTTATCAATCCATAGGAGGCGTAGGATGAAGATGGTCTCTCTCAAGCAACCCTGCAACCAAATAACAAAGAGTCTCTTGTGTCCCCAACACACCCAATACAATGGTAAATTGTATAGGTGCACTAGTTCGGCGAAGAGATGGTGATATAAGTGGTATATGGATGGTAGATATAGGTTTTGTAACCTGAAAATATAAAAACAGCAAGGTAACTAATGATAAAAGTGAGCATAAACGGTATTGCAATGCGTGGAAACAAGGCCTAGGGTTCATACTTTCACTAGAGAAAGTTCTCTCAACAATAATGCATAATTGGATCATATAACTATCCCTCAACATGCAACAAAGAGTCACTCCAAATTCACTAATAGCGGAGAACAAACGAAGAGATTATGGTAGTGTACGAAACCACCTCAAAGTTATCCTTTCTGATCAATCTATTCAAGAGTCCGTAGTAAAATAACACGAAGCTATTCTTTCCGTTCAATCTATCGTAGAGTTCGTACTAGATCGAATAACACCTTAAGGCACAAATCAACCAAAACCATAATGTCACCTAGATACTCCAATGTCACCTCAAGTATCCGTGGGTATGATTATATGATATGCATCACACAATCTCAGATTCATCTATTCAAACCAACACAAAGTATTTCAAAGAGTGCCCCAAAGTTTCTACCGGAGAGTCAAGACGAAAACGTGTGCCAACCCCTATGCATAGGTTCATGGGCAGAACCCGCAAGTTGATCACCAAAACATACATCAAGTGTTTCAATAGAATACCCCATTGTCACCACAGGTATCCCACGCAAGACATACATCAAGTGTTCTCAAATCCTTAAAGACTCAATCCGATAAGATAACTTCAAAGGGAAAACTCAATCCATTAAAAGAGAGTAGAGGGGGAGAAACATCATAAGATCCAACTATAATAGCAAAGCTCGCGATACATCAAGATCGTACCACCTCAAGAACACGAGAGAGAGAGAGAGAGAGATCAAACACATAGCTACTGGTACATACCCTCAGCCCCGAGGGTGAACTACTCCCTCCTCGTCATGGAGAGCGCCAGGATGATGAAGATGGCCACCGGGGAGGGATTCCCCCTCCGGTAGGGTGCTGGAACGGGTCTAGATTGGTTTTCGGTGGCTACGGATGCTTCTGGCGGCGGAACTCCCGATCTATTCTACCCCTCGAAGTTTTTAGAGTATATGGGTATATATAGGAGGAAGAAGTACGTCGGTGGATCTCCGGGCTGTCCACGAGGCAGGGGGGTGCGCCCAGGGGGGGTAAGCGCGCCCCCACCCTCGTGGGAATCCCGGGACTCTCCTGGTCCATCTCTGATACTCCGTGGGCTTCTTCTGGTCCAAAAATAAGTTCCGTGAAGTTTCAGGTCAATTGGATTCCGTTTGATTTTCCTTTTCTGCGATACTCTAAAAAAAGGGAAAACAGAAACTGGCACTGGGCTCCGGGTTAATAGGTTAGTCCCCAAAATAATATAAAAGTGCATAATAAAGCCCGTAAACATCCAAAACAGATAATATAATAGCATGGAACAATAAAAAATTATAGATACGTATGAGACGTGTCACGCCTTCTCGACAGCCTCGCCCGCCCCTTCGCGGCCTCGAGAGGTCCTTCAGGACAACACCTCGATGTCATCCATGGTGAAAGGTGAGGAGGCATGTGGCGGCGTCTCACTCTCTGCCATCTCGGGCGGCAGAGAGCTCCCCTCCGATAACGGAGTGTTCAGAAGCTCACATGGAGGGTTGAAGAGCACATAACAAAATAACTCATACAACAAAAGACATGATTAAAAATAAACAATGAGTATCCAAACACTTATGATGCGGCCAGGAGCTTCACCCTAGGTAGCTTCTTGCAGATTTGTTCGGACTCTGAGTCCGAACTGTCCTGAAGAACAATTTTCTCCCTCTTGGACGCCTCCCCCTTAGGGTCTTCGGAGGCCGTCCTTTTATTCTTCCTCCCCTTTTGGGGGGAGTCGCTCTCTGCTTCCTCCTCTTCTTCTTCCTCATCTCCCTCGTGAGAGGAGAGGGCTTCGTTTTCTCTAGACATGGCATCTGAAGAACCTTTGTGGCGAGCGCCTCCCTTGGCCTCTTTGCCCTTTTTCTTGGTCTTCTTCTTCAGCGCCTGATACGGCGCCGGAACCAGCATCTCCGTCAGCTGGGGAGTGGCCGGATTCTCCGGCAGTGGCGCCGGGCAGTTGATCTGCTCCGCTTTCTTAGTCCAGCCCTATGTAAAAAAGGGGGAAATATAATTTATTATCACATCTGAAATGTTAATCAAATAAGTCTTCGGAAGGGTCACGCTTACCGTCGAGGACGGATTCTCGATGTCGAGCCCGATGTCCTCGCTCTCCATGGGCCAATTCTTTTAGGCCTTGAAAAGTTGATTCCATATATCTTTATGTGTGGTGCCAAAGAAGCACTTCAAGGTCCGGGGCATATACAGATTGAATTCCCACACAGGAGAGGCCCGGAGCTGATAGGGAGAACACGGCGGGAGAGCATCACGTGGATCACGTTTGTGAGTCCGATGTTTTTGCCCAATACATTGGAGATGCACTCTTGCAGCATCAACACATCCGGCTGAGACCCCCAGTCAAGGCCCTTGGCGGTCCATGATGTGAGTCTCCTTGGAGGTCCGGATCTGAAGTCAGGTGCGGCCGCCCACTTGGCATTGCGGGGTTCGGTGATGTAGAACCACTCCTGCTATCATACCTTGACTGTCTCCATGAAGGCCCCTTTGGGCCAGATGGTGTTGGGAAGCTTGCTCACCATAGCACCGCCGCAATCCGCATGCTACCCATCGACTACCTTCAGCTTCACATTGAAGACTTTAAGCCACATGCCGAAGTGTGGAGGGATGCGGAGTAGAGCCTCACACACGACGATGAACGCCAAGATGTGAAGGAAGGAATTTGGGGATAGATCATGGAAATCTAGCCTATAGTAGAACATGAGGCCCCAGACAAAAGGATGAAGGGGAAACCCTAGACCTCAGAGGAAATGGGGGATGAACACTACCCTCTCACCGGGCTTCGGAGTAGGGTTGATCTTATCCTTGTTGGGAAGCAGGTGCGTGATATCCGCAGGCAAGTAGCCCGTGTTGCGGAGCTCCTTGATGTCCTTCTCCGTGACACAGGAGGCCTCCCACTTGCCCTTTGAGCCAGATCCTGACATGGCTAGGGAGGCTGGTGGCTGTGGGAAGGATTGAAGTTCGGGCGCTGGAGCTTGAAGATGGGAAGGCAGGAGAAGGAAGAAGGCATGGGGAAAATAGGAATATTTACCCTCCTATATAGGCGGTGAATATCAAGCGCCCCCTCAAGCCTTAAAACTCGCATGTTCCCAAGGGGTCGTGCGAATGGCACGGTTCGATTACCCAAAGCCGCATTGATGAGAATCCCGTAATGGATGGGCATGACCTTCGTTTTGACGAGACATGCCAATGAAGGTTGTGCCTCGAAACGCGAAGTGGGAGGCGTGAAAATGGTTTGAAATGTTAAGAGGCTAGACATGACGTTTCACCGAAAAGAAAAGTTGTCAGTGGAAAGACACTGTTTTGTTTGATACATTGCCTTCGTGCCTAAGGGTTGTAACAATTATATAAAGCTGAATATAGTTCTTTTGCTCAGAAAATTGCTTTGGAATATTTAGGAGGAGCACCCCGCCTTGCAATGCCGAAGACAATCCGCGTGCCAAACATATCGTCATTGAAGACCGGTTCAGGGGCTACTGAGGGAGTCCTGGATTAGGGGTCCTCGGGCATCCGGGCTATTCGATATGGGCCGAACTAATGGGTCGTGAAGATACAAGGCAGAAGACCTTCCCCCGTGTCCGGTTAGGACTCCCCTATGCGTGGATGGCAAGATTGGTGTCCGGATATGTAATTTCCTTCCTCTGCAAACCGACTCTATACAACCCTCGGCCCCTCTAGTGTGTATATAAACTAGAGGGTTTAGTCCGTAGAGACGAGGAGAATTCACATAGGCTAGACATCTAGGGTTTAGCCTTTACGATCTTGAGGTGGATCAACTCGTGTAACCCCTATACTCATCAAATACAATCAAGTAGGACATAGGGTTATACCTTCATTAAGAGGGCCCGAACCTGGGTAAACATTGTGACCCACTTGTCCCTTGTTACCTTCGATCCTCAGACGCACAGTTCGGGACCCCCTACCCAAGATCGGCAGGTTTTGACACCACAGTGCCTTCTAACTAGAACAGTTGCATCATCTCTGAGGGCTCACTGGGGAGGAGGCGACACCGATTATCTAACCTACTCATTAATAAAGAGTGAGGATTGGAGTATCTGAGTTGATAATGGAGAAATTAGGCAGAAGGACTTCCTAAGAACATTAGAAATTGCATGCAAAATATGTGATTCAAATATTTTTTGTACTATTTGAGTTTCCGTTTTAGTGATTACATCTTGAACTAAAAGTCTTCCAGTGATTAGTGCTACACAATAGCATTTCGGCAAATGATGTTATTCTACCTATGGAGGGAGTAGAACCATGGGTGTCACTTTCATGGATAAAATGAAACTATTTGATATAAAAATTAAATTTCTTGTATAGATTGGCCAAATTATGTGTGGATTGTCCTTTCATTTAGTTTTGATATTCATAATGTTCATGGAAACTGTAATCACTTACACGTGAATGGGTTTTAACAATTGTAGTATGAGTGGTAGCAACGATAGGAATGGTGCATGCTTCAAGATTTTGATCATTCTTCATTCAAGCGTTCTAATTTGCCAAGAAAAATGATATGCATAAATTGTTTTGCAGCAAGGAGCTAGGACGTTATGATAGGTGACCAAGGAGGTCTTCGATCATGCTAAAAATATGACTTATCAAAAGCTAGTTCCTATAGTTCTGCTTACTTTGTCTCCCATGGTTTTGACTAGGTTAGAGCTAAGATTATGTATTCCCTTCCTGGATTGCTAGTGTTTGTAGTAACGCTAGTGCCTCGTGCAAAAATTGCCCCATGTTCCTGAAAATTGTGTCGAGGTCAGGCTTGCTAGCTTCCCCAAGCAGATTAGCAGGAAAGCATCATAGTCCCTAACTTCCACAAGCAGATTAGCAGTAAAGCCTCATAGCCATTTGTAACACGTATGGGAGAAGTGCCTCTTTGGAAAACCAAGAAAGAGGTACAACAATGATGCTGATACGCACTATGCTGGAAATCTAAAGAGCACAGTACAAAAACATGTAAGGATGAAAACTTTCAGATAGTTTACATCCTCTACTTGGGAGAGGCAATGATCAATAGGTGACATGCCTCATACTGCTTATATATCTAACAAATAGTCCCAATGCCTCTCGTACCTATGCACATGCCATGAGCCCGTGACCATGTTGGATATTAGCCTCTGCCATGCTATCAAAGTAGTTTTGGAACAATAGCTACCTTCTCTCCTTATATAGATTCATCATTGGATCTTCCATAAAAAATGTATTCATTGGCATATCTTACAGCTAATATTTTGGTCAACCACCCATGGTGGACAGCTCAGCAACGCAATAAGTTTGTAAAGGACTTGCATTCCATGTGCGTATTGGAAATGAAAGACATTCCAAGATAGTAAAAAACATTATCCAAGAAACTAATATGGAAGGCTTTCAACTGGCTTTGAGTTAATATATCAACCTACCCACATGCTACAATGGTAATCCCTCCATTTCGAATTATAAGATGCTCTAACTTCTTATAAATCAATAAATTGTGTGTGTGTGTGTGTGTGTGTGTTAGCGTGTCTATTCACTCATTTAAGTCTGTAACATTGAAATATCGAAAATGTCTAATAACTTGGAACAAAGGTGATACTACTTAATTGGTTGATACTTTCAAATGTTGCTGACGGATTGTGCGAAAGAACATAGTAAATAAGTTGTTTTATTTGCTCAAAGACTAAAATATATGTTATCATAACTTTGTTTCAGATGAAATTCAAGCTGCAAGTGAAGTAGTAGACCCTTATATCTAGCATTAGTCGTTCCCTCCATTCTATTATTGGAAGCGATTATTTATGGGTTCTTTAGAAACAAGATAAGAGATAGCACACTAAAAAAATTATTGTCACTATTATGATATACTCCATTATTTTGATCCAAAAAGGGAAATCAGAGATAACATGCATACATGCAAGAAAAGAGACTAGAAAACATAAAATCGTGCCAAACATAAGTAGCATCTTAGTGAAGAACTTGATAGGATGGTGGTGGTGCCCTCCAGCTGGAAGATCTGCATTATCTCTGAGGACTCACTGGAGAGGAAACGACATTCACTATCTACCATGTACATCAATGAAAAGTGAGGATTGGAGTATCTGAGTCGATGAATGGGAAAAATAGGCAAAAGGCATTCTGAAGAGCATAATACCAGAAATCACATGTAAAATATATAGTTCAAGTATTTTCTGTGCTACTTGAGTTTTAGTTTGAAAGACAAAATCACATCTTGACGTGAAAATCTTCCCGTGGTCAGTGATGGAGCCAAGGGGGCAGCGGCGAATCCACATTATAGTCGTGGGTCAGCTGACACCATAGCTTTTTTGCTAATCTATCATATACATGTGTGTGTTTATATTAAAAATCCAAAAATTATGTAAAATATGTGTTAATCATCTCTTTGACCAGGACAAATTTATCGGCCTGGTGCCGTCCTAGTGATAATCATCTCTTTGACCACACAAATTTATCGTCTTGGTGCCGCCCCTGCAATGGGACACGTGCTGGGGCCATGGCTCCCCGCATGCGATTTATTTTCTTAAATCACCCCTATATTACCAGCACAAAATGCTCTTCATAGTTGTGTTTGGCCTTGTCCAATATTTTATATCTTCCATTGGCCCCCATTAATTATATAAAATTCCTGGCTCTGTCCCTACCAACAACAATAACACCACCACCACCACCACCACAAACAACAACAACAACAAAGCCTTTAGTCCCAAATAAGTTGGGGTAGGCTAGAGTTGAAACCCATAAGTTCTCGCAACCAACTCATGGCTCCGGCACCTGGATAGCAAGCTTCCATGCATCCCTATCCATAGCTAGTTCTTTGGTGATACTCAAATTCTTCAGGTCTCTCTTAACGTACTCTTCCCATGTCAAATTTGGTCAACCCCGATGTCTCTTGACATTCTTCGCATGCTTTATCCGTCCACTATGCACTGAAGCTTCTGGAGGCCTGCGTTGAATATGCCCAAACCATCTCAGATGATGTTGGACAAGCTTCTCTTCAATTGGTGCTACCCCAACTCTACCTCGTATATCATCATTCCAAACTCGATCCTTCCTCGTGTCTCCACACATCCATCTCAACATACGCATCTTCGCCACACCTAACCGTTGAACATATCACCTTTTAGTCAGCCAACACTCAATGCCATACAACATTGCGGGTGGAACCACCGTCCTGTAGAACTTGCCTTTTAGATTTTGTGGCAGTCTCTTGTCACAGAGAATGCCAGAAGCTTGGCGCCACTTCATCCATCCGGCTTTGATTTGATGATTGACATCTTCATCAATACCTCCATCCTCCTGCAGCATTGACCCCAAATATCGAAAGGTGCCTTTTGAGGTACCACCTGCCCATCAAGGCTAACCTCCTCCTCCTCACACCTAGTAGTACTGAAACCGCATATCATGTATTCAGTTTTAGTTCTACTAAGCCTAAACCATTTTGATTCCAAGGTTTGCCTCCATAACTCTAACTTCCTATTTACCCCCGTCCAACTATCATCAACTAGCACCACATCATTTGCAAAGAGCATACACCATGGGATATCTCCCTCCATATCCCTTGTGACCTCATCCATCACCAAGGCGAAAAGATAAGGGCTCAAAACTGACCCCTGATGCAGTCCTATCTTTATCGGGAAGTCATAAGTGTCGACATCACTTGTTTGAACACTTGTCGCAACATTATCATACATGTCATTGATGAGGGTAATGTACTTTGCTGGGACTTTGTGTTTCTACAAGGCCCACCACATGACATTCCGCGGTATCTTATCATAGGCCTTCTCCAAGTCAATGAACACCATCTGCAAGTCCTTCTTTTGCTCCCTGTATCTCTCCATAAGTTGTCGTACCAAGAAAATTGCTTTCATGGTCGACCTCCCAGGCATGAAACCAAACTGATTTTTGGTCACACTTGTCATTCTTCTTAAGCGGTGCTCAATGAAACTCTCCCATAGCTTCATTGTATGGCGCATCATCTTAATTCCATGGTAATTAGTACAACTCTAAACATCCCCCTTGTTCTTGAAGATTGGTACTAATATATGAAGGAAATATGCCCTAGAGGCAATAATAAAGTTGTTATTTTATATTTCCTTATATCATGATAAATTTTTATTATTCGTGGTAGAATTGTATTAACCAGAAACTTGGTACATGTGTGGATACATAGATAAGACACCATGTCCCTAGTAAGCCTCTACTAGACTAGCTCGTTAATCAAAGATGGTTAAGTTTCCTAACCATAGACATGTGTTGTCATTTGATGAACAGGATCACATCATTAGGAGAATGATGTGACGGACAAGACCCATCCGTTAGTTTAGCATATTGATCGTTCAGTTTTATTGCTATTGCTTTCTTCATGTCAAATACATATTCCTTCGACTATGAGATTATGCAACTCCCGGATACCGGAGGAATGCCTTATGTGCTATCAAATGTCACAATGTAACTGGGTGATTATAAAGATGCTCTATAGGTATCTCCAAAGGTGTTTGTTGGGTTGGCATAGATCGAGATTAGGATTTGTCACTCCGACTATCGGAGAGGTATCTCTAAGCCCTCTCTGTAATACACATCATAAGAAGCCTTGCAAGCAAAGTGACTAATGAGTTAGTTGTGGGATGATGTATTACGGAACGAGTAAAGAGGCTTGCCGGTAACGAGATTGAACAAGGTATGAAGATACCAACGATCGAATCTCGGGCAAGTAACATGCCGATGGACAATGGGAATAATGTATGTTGTCATAACTGTTCGGCCGATAAAGACCCTCATAGAATATGTAGGAGCCAATATGAGCATCCAGATTCCGCTATTGGTTATTGACCGGAGAGGTGTCTCGGTCATGTCTACATAGTTCTCGAACCCGTAGGGTCCACACGCTTAACGTTCGATGACGATTTTGTATTATATGAGTTATGTGATTTAGTGACCGAATGTTGTTTGGAGTCCCGGATGAGATCACAAACATGGCGGGGAGTCTCTAAATGGTCGAGAGGTAAAGTTGGTATATAGGATGATAGTATTCGGACACCGGAAGTGTTTCGGAAGGTATCGGGCACATATCGGGTCACCGGAAGGGGTTCCGAGCACCCCCGGCAAAGATATGGGCCTAATGGGCCAAGAGGGGAAACACATCAGCCAGCAGGGGCTGTTGTGCCTCCCATATGGGCCAAACCAGAGGAGAAAGGAAAGGGGGGAAGAGATAAGGAAGCGGAGGGATTCGGCCCCCCTTCCTTCCCTCCTCCCTCCTCCTTTTCCCCTTCGGAAAATATGGTAAGGGGGCGCCGAATTGGACTAGGGCCCCGAGTAGGAAGGTTGTTCCCCTCCCCCTCCCATCTATATATATGTGGGGAGGGGGGCCTAGAACACACACCAACAATTGTTAGCCGTGTGCGGCGCCCCCTCCACAGTTTACGCCTCCGGTCATATCTTCGTAGTGCTTAGGTGAAGCCTTGCGCGGATCACTTCACCATCACCTTCACCACGCCGTCTGCTGACAGAACTCATCTACTTCCTTGAAACATTGCTGGATCAAGAGTTCGAGGGACATCATCGAGTTGAACATGTGCAGAACTCGGAGGTGCCATACGTTCGATACTTGATCGGTCAGAACGAGAAGAAGTTCGACTACATCAACCGCATTGTCAAACGCTTCTGCTTTCGGTCTACGAGGGTACGTGGACACACTCTCCCCCTCTCATTGTTATGCATCTCCTAGATAGATCTAGTGTGAGTGTAGGATTTTTTTTTGAAATTGCATGCTACGTTCCGCAACAGTGGCATCCGAGCATGGTCTATGTGTAGATGATATGCACGAGTAGAACACAAAGAGTTGTGGGTAGTGATCGTCATACTGCTTACCACCAACGTCTTATTTTGATTCAGCGGTATTGTTTGATGAAGTGGCCTGGAGCGACCTTACATGACCACGTTCATGAGACCGGTTCCATCGATAGACGTGCAACTAGTTTTGCATAAAGGTAGCTGGCGGGTGTCTGTTTCTCCAACTTGAGTTGAATCGAATTTGACTATGGGCTGGTCCTTGTTGAAGGTTAAAACAACAAACTTGATAAATCACCGTTATGGTTTTGATGCGTAGGTAAGAACGGTTGTTGCTAGAAGCCCATAGCAGCCACGTAAAACTTGCAACTACAAAGTAGAGGACGTCTAACTTGTTTTTGCAGAGCATGGTGTGATGTGATATGGTCAAGACATGATGTGATGTACGTTATTGTACGAGATGATCATGTTTTGTAGAAGTTAATGGCAACCGGCAGGAGCCTTATGGTTGTCTCTTTATTGTATGAAATGCAAACACCATGTAATTTCTTTACTTTATCACTATGCATTAGCGATAGTTGTAGAAGCAATAGTTGGTGAGACGACCACAATGCTACGATGGAGATCAAGGTGTCAAGCCGGTGAGAATGGAGATCATAATGGTGCTTTGGAGATGGAGATCAAAGGCACAAGATGATGATGGCCATATCATGTCACCTATTTTGATTGCATGTGATGTTTATCTTTTATGCATCTTATTTTGCTTAGTACGGCAGTAGCATTATAAGATGATTCCTCACCAAAATTGCAAGGTATAAGTGTTCTCCCTGAGTATGCACCGTTGCGACAGTTCATCGTGCTGAGACACCACATGATGATCGGGTGTGATAGGCTCTACGTTCACGTACAACGGGTGCAAGATAGTTTTGCACATGCGGAATACTCGGGTTAAACTTGACGAGCCTACCATGTACAGACATGGCCTCGGAACACTGGAGACCGAAAGGTCGAACATGAATCATATAGTAGATATGATCAACATAGAGATGTTCACCATTGAAAAGTACTCCATCTCACGTGATGATCAAACATGGTTTAGTTGATTTGGATCACGTATCATTTAGATGACTTGAGGGATGTCAATCTAAGTGGGAATTCTTAAGTAATATGATTAATTGAACTTAATTTATCATGAACTTAGTCCTGATAGTTTTTGCACATCTATGTTGTAGATCAATGGCCCGTGCTACCGCTCCCTTGAATTTTAATGTGTTCCTAGAGAAAGCTAAGTTGAAAGATGATGGTAGCAACTACACAGACTGGGTCCATAACTTGAGGGTTATTCTCATTGCTGCACGGAAGAATTATGTCCTTGATGCACCGCTAGGTGAAAGGCCTGCTGCAGAAGCAGGTGCTGATGTTATGAACGTCTGGCAAGCTCGATCTAGTGACTACTCGATAGTTCAGTGTGCCATGCTTTACGGTTTAGAATCGGGACTTCAAAGACGTTTTGAACGTCATGGACCATATGAGATGTTCCAGGAATTGAAGTTAATATTTCAAGCAAATGCTTGAGTTGAGAGATATGAAGTCTCCAACAAGTTCTATAGTTGCAAGATGGAGGAGAATAGTTATGTTAGTGCACACATACTCAAAATGTCTGGGTATTATAATCACTTGACTCAGCTGGGAGTTGATCTTCTAGTTGATTGTGTCATTGACAGAGTTCTTCAATCACTGCCATCAAGCTACAAAGGCTTCGCGATGAAGTATAATATGCAAGGGATGGATAAGGCAATTCCCGAGCTCTTCGCTATGCTCAAAACTGCGAAGGAAGAAATCAAGAAGGAGCATCAAGTGTTGATGGTTAACAAGACCACTAGTTTCAAGAAAAAGGGCAAGGGAAATAAGGGGAACTTCAAGAAGAATGGCAAGCAAGTTGCCACTCCCGGGAAGAAGCCCAAATCTGGACCCAAGCCTGAAACTGAGTGCTTCTACTGCAAAGGGACTAAACACTGTAAGCGGAAACTGCCCCAAGTATTTGGTGGATAAGAAGGATGGCAAAGTGAACAAAGGTATATTTGATATACATGTTATTGATGTGTACCTTACTAATGCTCGTAGTAGTGCCTAGGTATTTGATACTGGTTCAGTTGCTCATATTTGTAACTCGAAACAAGGGCTACAGACCAAATGAAGATTGGCTAAGGATGAGGTGACGATGCGCGTCGGGAATGGTTCCAAGGTTGATGTGATCGCCGTCGGCACACTACCTCTACATCTACCTTCGGGATTAGTTTTAGACCTGGATAATAATTATTTGGTGCCAGCGTTGAGCATGAACATTATATCTGGATTTTGTTCCATGCGAGACGGTTATTCATTTAAATCATAGAATAATGGTTGTTCTATTTATATGAGTAATATCTTTTATGGTCATGCACCCTTGAAGAGTGGTCTATTTTTACTGTATCTCGATTGTGGTGATACACATATTCATAATATTGATGCCAAAAGATACAAAGTTGATAATGATAGTGCAACATATTTGTAGCACTACAATTTAGGTCATATTGGTGTAAAGCGCATGAAGAAACTCCATGCAGATGGGCTTTTGGAATCACTTGATTATGAATCATTTGATACTTGCGAACCATGCCTCATGGGCAAGATGACTAAAACTCCGTTCTCCGGAATAATGGAACGAGCTAATGATTTATTGGAAACAATACATACCGATGTATGCGGTCCGGTGAGTATTGAAGCTCGCGGTGGGTATCATTATTTTATAACCTTCACAGATGATTTGAGCAGATATGGGTATATCTACATGATGAAACACAAATCTAAAACATTTGAAAAGTTCAAAGAATTTCAGAGTGAAGTGGAGAATCATCATAACAAGAAAATAAAGTTTCTACAATCTGATCACGGAGGCGAATATTTGAGTTACGAGTTTGGCCTTCATTTAAAACAATGTGGGATAGTTTCACAACTCACGCCACCTGGAACACCACAGCGTAATGGTGTGTCCGAATGTCGTAACCATACTTTATTAGATATGGTGCAATCTATGATGTCTCTTACCGATTTACCACTATTATTTTGGGGTTATGCATTAGAGACAGCTGCATTCACATTAAATAGGGCACCTTCTAAACCCGTTGAGATGACACCGTATGAACTGTGGTTTGGCAAGAAACCTAAGCTGTTGTTTCTTAAAGTTTGGGGTTGCGATGCTTATGTGATAAAGCTTCAGCTTGATAAGCTCGACCCCAAATCGGAGAAGTGTGTCTTCATACGATACCCAAAAGAAACTGTTGGGTACACCTTCTACCACAGATCCGAAGGCAAAATCCTTGTTGCTAAGAATGGATCCTTTCTAGAGAAGGAGTTTCTCTCGAAAGAAGTGAGTGGGAGGAAAGTAGAACATGATGAGTGTGACGCCCTGAGACCGATGTGCTAGGTGTCTTCCAGTTATTTGCCGATGTTGCCATGTCATTTTCTTGCGTGTTGCATTTCATCATGTCATCATGTACACTGCATCATCTTGTTTTTTTTAAACTTGCATTCATCAGGGTCTCCTAGTTCCTTCTGTTGTCCGTTCTGAGCCCAGACACATTTGCACGCGCCCGCGACACCTCCGAAATAGTATTTTATAAGTGGCCAGAAAATTTTCTCGGAATGGGTTGAAAGTTGGCATGCAGTGTTGTTATGTTGTCAGTAGGTCACCTGCCAAGTTTCATCGCATTCGGAGTTCGTTTGATGCCCCAACGGATAATTATAGCGGCAATAGTAGTCGGTCTATCGTCGGACGTTTCCATGATCCGGAAACATGTGCCGGGCTGCCCATCTTCCTCTCCTCTCAGCCCACTAGTCCACTTGCACAACCCATCATAGCCCACCTACTCCATCCTCGCGTCCGGAACCGTCTGATCGAGATCGGAGGGCTCCGAAACCCCTCTAACCCACCTAAACCCTAGCCCCTTCCTATTTGAGCAGCCCCCTTGCCATTTTGGGCATCCCTAGCCCCTAAACCTACACTAACCCTCCTCCCGCCTGCAGCCGCCGCCCCCTCTTTGCTTTCCATGCCCAGCCACCCTTCCTCGGCCACTTGGCGCCGCCTCACTCACTAGCGCCGCCGCCAGTCACCGTCGAAACCACTGGGAGGGCGCCACCTGTCCCTTGCCTCCCTCCAGCCACCGTAGCCCGCGGGAGGCCAGCCCAGGCCCGCACGGTCGCAGCCCCGCACTCCCTGCTCCCTCGCTCGACCGAGATCGGGACCGCCGCCTCAGTCCCCGCGCACCGGAGCCCGCCCCGCTGGCGACCTTCCTCACCGGAGATCCTCCAGGCCCGACCACATCGCCGCCCTCCTATCCTTCCCTATCCGTCTCACTCTCTCTCATGGCCTCTCCCTCTTCCGACCTCGCAGGAGCCGCCATGGTGTCCGAGCTCGCCGTCGCCGGATCTCCACCACCGCTGCCGGAAACGGACGGGTCGCGAGGATCTTGCCCGGATCCGCGCCTCAGGTCCTCCTCTGCGCCTCCCCGTCGGCGAGCCGCCGTCATCCGCCGCCATGGTTGCGGCCTCCTCCCTGCTCGTGCGGGGGCATGAGGACGACAAGCAGGAGCTGCTCGCTCCGCTCGTAGGCCCCGTCGTGGCCCAGATCCACAAGGCCCAGCCAAGGCCCAGGAGCCCCCTTGCGAGGCCTCTCTTCCACCGAACGGGCCAAGGCCCATGGGCGAGCAGCCCCAAGCGCCCTCCTTTTTTTCCATTGTCGGGCTAGTCAGATTCGGCCCATAGGGTTTTTTCCGGCTGCTGCGCTTTTCACATCTTTCCAGTGCACTGCAGTTTTGCAGAAAAGCCCTCTAACATCATGCATTTAATAACTCACCGACCGTGCATCATATTAAAATAAGTTATATATGTAAAATGCTTAGAATTTTGTGTATATTAATAATTTGCAACTTTCATCTATGTTAAAAATGATTTTTGTGTTTATTTTGCATAATGCCATGCTAAAATGCTTTAATTCATAACTAAATAACCGTAGCTCCAAACTTAAAAAACTTTATATGTAAATGGGGTAGAAAAATGCCTAGTTTAACATGGTGTACTTACTTTGCATGTTTAACAACTCTAAAATTGTGTATAGGGCAGAACAATACCAAATCCATAAATTGCATATGGGGATTTTTCCGGATTTGTTGTTTGTTATATCCTGCCCCATTTAAATTGCTTAGGTAGATAGTTTCTTTATGTCTCACCCATTGCCATGTTTAATAACATTTAATATTGTTGGGTACATAAACAAGACTGAAGTAAATGTTTGAATGTGGTGTTTCATCAATATGCAACTCGTTGCATATTGAGCTCCACTTAACTTTTACTTGTGCACTTTGCCATGCCATGCATATGTAAACCGGAAATGCATCATACTTGATTGTGCATCAGGCCATGTTTATGTGATGGTTGTTTACTATGTTGTTTGCTTCTTTCCGGGTTGCTTCTCTCGTTAGCTTCGGTTTCGTTTCGGAGTTGTGAGAATCCGTTCGACTACGTCCATTTGTCTTCTTCATGGACTCGTTCTTCTTCTTTACCCTTTGAGCGAAATGTAGCAAAAGGAAGGAAAATCCATGGACCGACCCCATTGTCTCCACCCCGGCCTCTACCGCTTTCCCTACTGTTCTGGTTGAACTAGGGCTTTGGCTGAGCGACCACCTTCTTCCAGTATTCTTAGGATCTCAGGCAAGATGACCATACCCTCGAAATCACTTCTATCTTTGCTTACTAGTTGTTCGTTCTATCGCTATGTCACGCTACCTACCACTTGTTACATCATGCCTCCCATATTGCCATGTCAAGCCTCTAACCCACCTTTCCTAGCAAACCGTTGTTTGGCTAAGTTGCCGCTTTGCTCAGCCCCTCTTATAGCGTTGTTAGTTGCAGGTGAAGCTGAACTTTGTTCCATGTTGGAACATGGATATGTTGGGACATCACAATATCTCTTATTTAATTAATGCATCTATATACTTGGTAAAGGGTGGAAGGCTCGGCCTTATGCCTGGTGTTTTCTTCCACTCTTGCCGCCCTAGTTTCCGTCATACTGGTGTTATGTTCCTTGATTTTGTGTTCCTTACGCGGTTGGGTGTTATGGGAACCCCTTGATAGTTTGCTTTGAATAAAACTCCTCTTGCAAGGCCCAGCCTTGGTTTTACATTTGCCTAACAACCTATAACTTTCCCTTGGGTTTTCGCGAGCCCGAGGGTCATCTTTATTTTAACCCCCCCCCCCCCCGGGCCAGTGCTTCTCTAAGTGTTGGTCCGAACTGGGCGATGTCCGGCGCCCCCTGGGCAACCAGGGTCTATACCAACCCGATGTCTTGCCCATCCGGTGTGCCCTGAGAACGAGATACGTGCGACTCCTATAGGGATTTGTCGGCACATCGGGAGGCTTTGCTGGTCTAGTTTTACAATTGTCGAAATGTCTTGTAACCAGGATTCCGAGACTGATCGGGTCTTCCCGGGAGAAGGAATATCCTTCGTTGACCATGAGAGCTTGTGATGGGCTAAGTTGGGACACCCCTGCAGGGTATAAACTTTCAAGAGCTGTGCCCGCGGTTATGTGGCAGATGGGAATTTGTTAATATCCGGTTGTAGAGAACTTGACACTTAACTTAATTAAATGCATCAACCGTGTGTGTAGCCGTGATGGTCTCTTCTCGGCGGAGTCCGGGAAGTGAACTCGGTCTTGTGTTATGCTTGAAAGTAAGTAGTTTCAGGATCATTTCTTGATCACTTATTGTTTCTCGACCGTGCGTTGCTTCTCTTCTCGCTCTTATTTGCGTATGTTAGCCACCATATATGCTTAGTTCTTGCTGCAGCTCCACCTCACTACCCCTATCCTGCCCATAAGCTTAAATAGTCTTAATCTCGCGGGTGTGAGATTGCTAAGTCCTCGTGACTCACAGATACTTCCAAACAGTTGCGGGTGCCGATGATACCAGTGCAGGTGACGCAACCCAGCTCAAGGGGGAGCTCGATGAAGATCTTGATAGTTGTTTTGTTTTGTTTCCTGTTGATCAGTAGTGGATCCCAGTTGGGACGATCGGGGATCTAGTATTTGCGGTTGTCTTCTTTTATTTTGGTTTCGTAGTTAGACCTTGTTTGTAATTTGGGTGATGTATGCTAACTTGTATTTGTGTGAAGTGGCGATTGTAAGCCAACTCTTTATCCTTTTCTTATTGAGTACATGGGATGTGTGAAGATTACCCCTCTTGCGACAAGCCTACCATGCGGCTATGCCTCTAAGTCGTGCCCCGACACGTGGGAGATATAGCCGTGTTGTGGGTGTTACAAGTTGGTAATCAGAGCCATCCCCGACTTAGGAGCCCCCTGCTTGATCGAATCGCTGACGTTGTTGAGTCTAAAACAAAATGTTTTGAGCCTTAGGATTATATATATCGGAGAGTAGGATTCCTTTTACTCCTCAGTCCCTTCGTCGCTCTGCTGAGGCCTCCTGACGTAGAAGTTTTGACTCTTCTCTCCCCAAATTTCACGAAAAAAATTAGGATCACGCGGGTATCTTGGAATCGTTCTGATGGTTTTGTGACGAGAACATTGTTCTTGGTGCCTCCTGACATTTAGGGGTTGTGGCAGTGTCCCGGGGAGTTGAGCTCCGAGGTGTTGTTGTCACAATTTTATCGTTGCAGTTCTGGAATACCGAGTTTCGCCGACATCGAAAATCTCTTTTATGTAGTTGTTGCTGAGATAGCCTTGACGCCACCCAGTACTGGGGCGGGAATTCAGGAGTATTGCCATAACTTGTATAACGGATGCTTTTCGAAGGTTGAGGTACATGATTTCCGAAGGTTTCTTGGTTATGTGTTAAAGGATGGATACATCTGGATGTAGGGATTGTTAGTTTGGGTGAGACATTATGCTTCCCCTGTATCCCCAACACCTGATTGCATAACCAGAAGGTTTCGGGAGTTTTATATGTGGGAATTCATGTAGCTCCTAGAATATCTTTCCAAAGACACATGATATGATATGAGATCTATCATATGTTTGTTCCGGCTTATTTTGCAAGCCAATCTTTGTTTTGTTTTGAGTTGTGGTATTCGAGTTGCTTCAAAGTCAAGTGTTGATTCCATACCTTTCCTAAGCGGTATTCTCATATTTCTATGTCAATACTAATCCTTCTTGATAATCGAGTTTGTCATTTCAATTTCTTCTCAACCGGTGTGCTCCTCTTCAAGGGGATCCGATCATTTTCAACATCTGCAAGTTCAACTCTAAGTATTCTCATCGGTGTTTGTTTCATCCGTCCCAAGTTGTCTCTGTTTTTCACGCCCTCCCACCCTTTTTCTTCAAGGACTCTGATTTCTTAATCAAGTATCAATTTCATTCATGTGAAGACTCTTCATCCTTTTCCTTCAATGTTCTTACCAAGTGATTCTCATGAAGATGCTAAGGAAGCTACAAGTTCACCATTCTTCGTTCTATTTCTTCTCCGGTGGATTTAATTCAAGCCTTGTCGATCATATCCTCTCCTCATTTCAAATGATTTCTTATGCCGGTGCACCTCTTAATCATTCACCTCTCGTTTTCCATTTGTTTCGTTGTGCCAAAGATATCTCGGAAGATTAGTGCTTCTATTCTTAATCAATCCAAGCTAGTTTTCGAGGTTGTTATCTCATTCAAGCCCTTTAAATCAACCAGTGCAATCTCCCTTTCAATTAATCGTTCGAAGGTGTTTCTTTTGAGTGGGCCCTAACCCACAGGTCTTTTCCCAGGATCTTACCTAGCTCTTCTAATTTTCCCGGAGTTATTCTCAAATTCATTTCAAAGTTTGACGTAAAAATGATTTGTCATCAGTCAAATGTCTTTCTCCAAGATCTTTCAAATTCTTTTAATCGTCGGTTCAACCTTTCTAATTTTCATCCCGGAGTATCTCAACTTTCATGGTGGTTCTCATCATCATTCTCAACATTTGATGACCAAAGAAGAGTTTCTCTTAAATCTTGCTCCATTCTCTTCAAGATTCATGGTTCTAGCTTGATGCCATCCTCTCATAATTGTTTCCGATTGTGAGAATTCTTTTCAACCACTCAGAGAAATCCAAGAGTCTTTTTAGTTTGATTCTCCGGAGCCCTTCATCTCAGAATTATTCATTCTCAACATTCATCTCTCTTTCCCCAATCTTACCGGTGCATCGTTCAAATATCCTCTAATCAGTTCATGATCTCTCCGTTCTCATGTATCTAAATTCCCTCAAGTATTTTCATTCATTTCTAATTTTTGCCGATGAATTCTGCCTTTGCTTCGCTCTTTTTCAAATCTTACAGTGGTTCATTCAAGATTTCTCTTCCTTCTTTATCATATCAATTTATTCATTGGTTAAATCCTACCGGTAGTCCATTAAGTTTGCGCTTTATCTCTCTTAATCATGTCTACGAGAATAAGTAGTATGCCAAATCCATTGCTTGCCATCAATTTAAATTGGTGAAGGATACGCATAACATCATTCTTATTATTGTTTCATCGAAGTGGTCTAATTTATTCTTTCCGGAGTTGTTCATCATATCACATTCTCAGTTCGAGATGCTTCATCTTTTCTTTCCGGAGTTCCAAGTTTTCCACTTTATCTCGTCGCAAAGCTCCATCCAATCATCGCAAGGCTTCACCTTGTGATATCAACTTCTCTTCCTTTTATCAGTCTTTTATTACCGGAGTTCTTCATGGAGGCTACATGGTGGTTCGTCAAGGATTCTTTTCATTCTTAAATTGTTCTTCAAGATTTCCCTCAAAGTTATGATCCTCTAAGCTATACTCCAAAAATAAACATGGTGTTCAACACTTGTCTTGTTTTGAGGAGTTCAAGCATTCTTCATCTTGCATTCCGAAGTGTAATTCTTTCATATCTCATCTTTTGAGGTGGTGTTATGTTATTGTTGATAATTTCCCTTCGTGTTTCATGATACACAAGTTATCAAGTATGAGGTATTTTAAATCCATTAATCTCTTTGTTGGAGTTATCTTGTGTCATATTTCACCTTAAGCCTTCCCTAAGGATTGTTGCTATTTATGGTGCTCATAAATGACCCAAGTTCTTCATTTATCCTCCCGGTGAAATAAGTTTCTCGTCTCCTTGTTCATATCAATCCAATCTATTGTTTCGTTAGTGGCAAAAAATTCACCTCAAGATTTTGAGATGTTTTCCATAAGCCCACAACAAGCTTACTCTTTTCGTTGTTGGATTTCCAACAACTCCGTTTGACCCTTCTCCTAAAGATCCTTTTCCAAGCTCATTTGAGATAGAAGATGTGGTTTTCTCCTTCGTTCTTTTGATTCCATTCTTACATTTGTTCCAGAGGCATTGTGATGTTTCTCTCTTCGACCCATCATCTTGTTTTGTCAAGATCATGTTCAATTCCTTCCATTTACAGTCGAAGTGCTGTCCAAATTATATCATTCTTATTCCTTCTCTATCTTGTTTTAACCGGAGTGTTGTGGCTATCATTCCTCTTCTAACTGGAGTCTCATCCAAGTTCCTTCTTTTGCCAAGTTCATATTCTATGCCTTCCATTCCCAATCGGAGTGTTGTCGTAATTGATCTTTATCGTTCCTTGTTCCTCTTTTCTAACGGAGTGTTTTCAACTTTGTTCATTTTCGTTATATTCTTTCTTTCAATTTTTTCAACCTCTCAAGGTTCGTGGTTTCACTCGTTTGTCCAAGAAGCAACTTAGTTTTACCTCTTCTCTTCCTCTTCCGCTTCTCCCCCGGTGCCATCCTAGATCTCGGGACGAGATCCTCTTGTAGTGGTGGAGTGTTGTGATGCCCCGAGACCGATGCGCTAGGTGTCTTCCAGTTATTCGCCGATGTTGCCATGTCATTTGCTTGCGTGTTGCATTTCATCATGTCATCATGTGCATTGCACCATCTTGTTTTTTTGAAACTTGCATTCGTCCGGGTCTCCCAGCTCCTTCCGTTGTCCGTTCTGAGCCCAGACACATTTGCACGCGCCTGCGACACCTCCGAAATAGTATTTTATAAGTGGCCAGAAAATGTTCTCGGAATGAGTTGAAAGTTGGCATGCAGTGTTGTTATGTTGTAAGTAGGTCGCCTGCTAAGTTTCATCACATTCGGAGTTCGTTTGATGCCCCAACGGATAATTATAGTGGCAATAGTAGTCGGTCTATCGTCAGACGTTTCCGGCATCCGGAAAAATGTGCCAGGCTGCCCACCTTCCTCTCCTATCAGCCTACTAGTCCACTTGCACAACCCATCACAGCCCACCTACTCCATCCTCGTGTTCGGAACCGTCCGATCGAGATCGGAGGGCTCCATAACCCCTCTAACCCACCTAAACCCTAGCCCCTTCCTATTTAAGCACCCCCTTGCCATTTTGGGCATCCCTAGCCCCTAAACCTACCCTAACCCTCCTCCCACCTGCAGCCGCCGTCCCCTCTTTGCTTTCCGTGCCCGGCCACCCTTCCTCCGTCACATGGCGCCGCCCCACTCGCTAGCGCCGCCGCTAGTCACCGCCGAAGCCACTGGGAGGGCGCCACCTGTCACCTGCCTCCCTCCAGCCACCGCGGCCCGCCCAGGCCCGCACGGTCGCAGCCCCGCGCTCCCTGCTCCCTCACTCGACCGGGATCGGGACCGCCGCCTCAGTCCCCGCGCACCGGAGCCCGCCCCGCCGGTGACCTTCCTCACCGGAGATCCTCCAGGCCCGACCACATCGCTGCCTTCCTCTCCTTCCCTATCCGTCTCGCTCTCTCTCTCTCTCTCTCTCTCATGGCCTCTCCCTCTTCCGACCTCGCAGGAGCCGCCATGGCGTCCGAGCTTGCCGTCGCCGGATCTCCACCACCGCTGCCGGAAATGGACGGGTCGCGAGGATCTCGCCCGGATCCGCGCCCCAGGTCCTCCTCCGCGCCTCCCCGTCGGCGAGCCACCGTCGTCTACCGTCCTCCTCCCTGCTCATGCGGGGGCACGCGGACGACGAGCAAGAGCTGCTCGCTCCGCTCATAGCCCCTGCCGTGGCCCAGATCCACAAGGCCCAGCCAAGGCCCAGGAGCCCCCTTGCCAGGCCTCTCTTCCACTGAACGGGCCAAGGCCCATGGGTGAGCAGCCCCAAGCACCCTCCTTTTTTCCATTGGCGGGCTAGTCAGATTCGGCCCATAGGATTTTTTTCCTGCTGGTGCACTTTTCACATTTTTCCAGTGCACTGCAGTTTTGCAAAAAAGCCCTCCAACATCATGCATTTAATAACTCACCAACCATGCATCATATTAAAATAAGTTATATATGTAAAATGCTTAGAATTTTGTGTAGATTAATAATTTGCAACGTTAATCTATGTTAAAAATGTTTAAAATGATGTTTATGTTTATTTTGCATAATGCCATGCTAAAATGCTTTAATTCATAACTAAATAACCGTAGCTCCAAACTTAAAAAACTTTATATGTAAATGGGGTAGAAAAATGCCTAGTTTAACATGGTGTACTTACTTTGCATGTTTAACAACTCTATAATTGTGTGTAGGGCAGAACAGTACCAAATCCATAAATTGCATATGGGGATTTTTCCGGATTTGTTGTTTGTTATATCCGGCCCCATTTAAATTGCTTAGATAGATAGTTTCTTTATGTCTCACCCCTTGCCATGTTTAATAACATTTAATATTGTTGGGTACATAAACAAGACTGAACTAAATGTTTGAATGTGGTGTTTTGTCAATACGCAACTTGTTGCATATTGAGCTCCACTTAACTTGTAGTTTTGCTTGTGCACATTGCCATGCCATGCATATGTAAACCGGACATGCATCATACTTCATTGTGCATCATGCCATGTTTATGTGATGGTTGTTTACTATGTTGTTTGCTTCTTTTCGGGTTGCTTCTATCGTTAGCTTCGGTTTCATTTCAGAGTTGTGAGGATCCGTTCGACTACGTCCGTTTGTCTTCTTCATGGACTCGTTCTTCTTCCTTGCGGGATCTCAGGCAAGATGACCATACCCTCAAAATCACTTCTATCTTTGCTTGCTAGTTGTTCGTTCTATCGCTATGTCGTGCTACCTACCACTTGTTATATCATGCCTCCCATATTGCCATGTCAAGCCTCCAACCCACCTTCCTAGCAAACCGTTGTTTGGCTATGTTACCGCTTTTGCTCAACCCCTCTTATAGCGTTGTTAGTTGCAAGTGAAGCTAAAGTTTGTTCCATGTTGGAACATGGATATGTTGGGACATCACAATATCTCTTATTTAATTAATGCATCTATATACTTGGTAAAGGGTGGAAGGCTCGGCCTTATGCCTGGTGTTTTGTTCCACTCTTGCCGCCCTAGTTTCCGTCATACTGGTGTTATGTTCCTTGATTTTGCGTACCTTACGCGGCTGGGTGTTATGGGAAACCCTTGACAGTTCTCTTTGAATAAAACTCCTCCACCAAGGCCCAACCTTAGTATTACATTTGCCTAACAACCTATAACTTTCCCTTGGGTTTTCGTGAGCCGGTGGGTCATCTTTATTTTAACCGCCCCCCCCCCCCGGGCCAGTGCTTCTCTAAGTGTTGGTCCGAACTTGGCGATGTCCGGCGCCCCCTGGGCAACCAGGGTCTATGCCAACCCAACGTCTTACCCATCCGGTGTGCCCTGAGAATGAGATACGTGCGACTCCTATCGGGATTTGTCAGCACATCGGGTGGCTTTGCTGGTCTTGTTTTACCATTGTCAAAATGTCTTATAACCGGGATTCCGAGACTGGTTGGGTCTTCCCAGGAGAAGGAATATCCTTCATTGACAGTGAGAGCTTGTGATCGGCTAAGTTGGGACACCCCTACAGGGTATAAACTTTCGAGAGCCATGCCCGCGGTTATGTGGCAGATGGGAATTTGTTAATATCCTGTTGTAGAGAACTTGACACTTAACTTAATTAAAATGCATCAACCGCGTGTGTAGCCGTGATGGTCTCTTCTCGGCGGAGTCCGGGAAGTGAATACGGTCTTGTGTTATGCTTGAACGTAAGTAGTTTCAGGATCACTTCTTGATCACTTATAGTTTCTAGACCGTGCGTTGCTTCTCTTCTTGCTCTTATTTGCATATGTTAGCCACCATATATGCTTAGTGCTTGCTGCAGCTCCACCTCACTACCCCTATCCTACCGATAAGCTTAAATAGTTTGATCTCGCGGGTGTGAGATTTCTTAGTCCTCGTGACTCACAGATACTTCCAAACAGTTGCAGGTGTCGATGATACCAGTGCAGGTGACGCAACCCAGCTCAAGGGGGAGCTCGATGGAGATCTTGATAGCTGTTTTGTTTCGTTTCCTGTTGATCAGTAGTGGAGCGCAGTTGGGACGATCGGGGATCTAGCATTTGGGGTTGTCTTCTTTTATTTTGGTTCCGTAGTCGGACCATGTTTGTAATTTGGATGATGTATGTTAACTTGTATTTGTGTGAAGTGGCAATTGTAAGCCAACTCTTTATCCCTTTCTAAGTACATGGGATGTGTGAAGATTACCCTTGCGACAAGCCTACCATGCGGCTATGCCTCTAAGTCGTGTCCCGACACGTGGGAGATATAGCCACATTGTGGGTGTTACAATGAGGTAATTATACCTTCTCTTGAATTGGAAAGTAGCTCATCACATAAAACTGTTCCTGTGATGCCTACACCAACTAGAGAGGAAGCTAATGATAATGATCATGAAACTTCAGATCAAGTTACTACCGAACCTCGTGGGTCAACCAGAGCATGTTCCGCACCAGAGTGGTATGGTAATCCTATTCTGCAGGTCATGTTACTAGACCATGACGAACCTACAGACTATGAAGAAGCGATGATGAGCCCAGATTCTGATAAATGGCTTGAGGCCATGAAATCTGAGATAGGATCCATGTATGAGAACAAAGTGTGGACTTTGGTTGACTTGCCCAATGATCAGCGAGCCATAGAATGGATCTTCGAGAAGAAGATTAGCGCTGATGGTAATGTTATTGTCTACAAAGCATGACTTGTCGTGAAAGGTTTTCGACAAGTTCAAGGAGTTGACTACGATGAGACTTTCTCACCCGTAGCGATGCTTAAGTCTGTCCGAATCATGTTAGCAATCGCCACATTTTATGATTATGAAATTTGGGAAATGGACGTCAAAACTGTATTCCTTAATGGATTTCTTAAAGAAGAGTTGTATATGATACAACCAGAAGGTTTTGTCGGTCCTCAAGGTGCTAACAAAGTGTGCAAGCTCCAGCAATCCATTTATGGACTGGTGCAAGCATCTCAGAGTTGGAAAATACGCTTTGATGAGGTGATCAAAGCATATGGTTTTATACAGACTTTCAGAGAAGCCTGTATTTACAAGAAAGTGAGTGGGAGCTCTGTAGCATTTCTAATATTATATGTGGATGACATATTGTTGATTGGAAATGATATATAATTTCTGGATAGCATAAAAGGATACTTGAATAAGAGTTTTTCAATGAAAGACCTCGGTGAAGCTGCTTATATATTGGGCATCAAGATCTATAGAGATAGATCAAGACGCTTAATTGGACTTTCACAAAGCACATACCTTGATAAAGTTTTGAAGAAGTTCAAAATGGATCAGTAAAAGAAGGGTTCTTGCCAGTGTTACAAGGTGTGGAGTTAAGTCAGACTCAATGCCCGACCACTTCAGAAGATAGAGAGAAAATGAAAGTCATTCCCTATGCCTCAGTCATAGGTTCTATCATGTATGCTATGCTGCGTACCAGAGTAATCCAGGAGTGGATCACTGGATAACGGTCAAGAACATCTTGAAGTACCTGAAAAGGACTAAGGATATGTTTCTCTTCAATGGAGGTGACAAAGAGCTCGTCATAAATGGTTACGTCGATGCTAGCTTTGACACTCATCCGGATGACTCTAAGTCACAAACTGGATATGTATTTATATTGAATGGCGGAGCTATCAATTGGTGTGGTTCCAAGTAGAGCATCGTTGCGGGATCTACATGTGAAACGGAGTACATAGCTACTTCAAAAGCAGCAAATGAAGGAGTCTAGATGAAGGAGTTCATATTCGATCTAGGTGTAATACCTAGTGCATCGGCTCTAATGAAAATCTTTGTGACAATACTAGAGCAATTGCCTTAGCGAAGGAATCCAGATTTCACAAAAGAACCGAACACATCAACAGACGCTTCAACTCCAAAAGTGATCAAGTCAAGGAGAGAGAGATAGAGATTTGCAAAATACATATGGATCTGAATGTGGCAGACCCGTTGACTAAGCCTCTTCCACGAGAAAAACATGATCAGCACCAAGACCCCATGGGTGTTAGAATCATTACAATGTAATCTAGATTATTGGCTCTAGTGCAAGTGGTAGACTGAAGGAAATATGCCCTAGAGGAAATAATAAAGTTGTTATTTTATATTTCCTTATATCATGATAAATGCTTATTATTCATGCTAGAATTGTATTAACCGGAAACTTGATACATGTGTGGATACATAGACAAAACACAGTGTCCCTAGTAAGCCTCTACTAGACTAGCTCGTTAGTCAAAGATGGTTAAGTTTCCTAAACATAGACATGTGTTGTCATTTGATGAACGGGGTCACATCGTTAGGAGAATGGTGTGATGGACAAGACCCATCTGTGAGCTTAGCATATTGATTGTTCAGTTTTATTGCGATTGATTTCTTCATGTCAAATACATATTCCTTCGACTATGAGATTATGCAACTCACGGATACCGGAGGAATGCCTTATGTGCTATCAAACGTCACAACGTAACTGGGTTATTATAAAGATGCTCTACAAGTATCTCCAAAGGTGTTTTTTGGGTTGGCATAGATCGAGATTAGGATTTGTCACTCCGAGTATCGGAGAGGTATATCTAGGCCCTCTCGGTAATACACATCATAAGAAGCCTTTCAAGCAAAGTGAGTAATGAGTTAGTTGCGGGATGGTGTGTTATGGAACGAGTAAAGAGACTTGCCGATAACGAGATTGAACTAGGTATGAAGATACCAACGATCGAATCTCGGGCAAGTAACATACCGATGGACAAAGGGAATAATGTATGTTGTCATAACAGTTCAACCAATAAAGATCTTCATAGAATATGTAGGAGCCAATATGAGCATCCAGGTTCCGCTATTGGTTATTAACCGGAGAGGTGTCTCGGTCATGTCTACATAGTTCTCGAACCCGTAGGGTCTGCATGCTTAACGTTCGATGGCGATTTTGTATTATATGAGTTATGTGATTTAGTGACCGAATGTTGTTCGAAGTCACAGATGAGATCACGGACATGACGAGGAGTCTCGAAATGGTCGAGAGGTAAGGATTTATATATAGTACGATAGTATTCGGACACCGGAAGTGTTCCGGAAGGTATCAGGTACATATCGGGTTAGCGGAAGGGGTTCCCGGCATCCCCGGCAAAGATATGGGCCTAATGGGTCAAGAGGGGAAACACAGCAGCCAGCACGGGCTGCCGCGCCCCCCATATGGGCCGCATAAGAGGAGAAAGGAAAGGGGAAAGAGCGAAGGAAGGGGAGGGATTTGGCCTCCCGCTTCCTTCCCTCCTCCCTCCTCCTTCCTTTCCCCTTCGGAAAATATGGTAAGGGGCGCGAATTGGACGAGGGCCCCAAGTAGGATTCCTCCTACTTGGGGCGCCCCAAGTCTGTCCCCCTCCCGCTCCCACCTATATATACGTTGGGAGGGTGCTCCTAGAACACACACCAACAATTGTTAGCCATGTGCGGTGCCCCCCTCCACAGTTTACGCCTTCGGTCATATCTTCATAGTGCTTAGGCGAAGCCCTGCGCGGATCACTTCACCATCACTGTCACTACGCCGTCGTGCTGACCGAACTCATCTACTTCCTCGACACTCTGCTGGATCAAGAGTTCAGGGGACATCATTGAGGTGAATGTGTTTAGAACTCGGAGGTGTCGTACGTTCGGTACTTGATCGGTCGGAACGAGAAGAAGTTCGACTACATCAACCGTGTTGTCAAACGCTTGCTCTTTCGGTCTATGAGGGTACGTGGACACACTCTCCTCCTCTCGTTTCTATGCATCTCCTAGATAGATCTTGCATGAGCGTAGGAATATTTTTTGAAATTGCATGCTATGTTCCCCAACAATATACTCCGTGTCCATTCTTCTGGCATCTTGTTTGCCCAAAAAATGAGGTCGAGAAGCTTGGTTAGCCATACTATCGCTATGTCCCCGAGGACTTTCCACACCTCAATGGGGACACAATCATGGCCCATCGCCTTGCCTCCATTCATCCTTTTTAAAGCCTCCTTGACCTTAGACTCCTAGATTCGCCGCACAAAACGCATGTTGGTCTCATCAAAGGAGTCATCCAGTTCAATGGTAGAACTCTCAGTCTCCCCATTGAATAACATGTTGAAGTACTCTCGCCATCTATGCTTAATCTCCTCGTCCTTCACCAAGATTGGTCTACTCCATCCTTGATGCATTTGACTTGAACAATATCCCTCGTATTCCTCTCTCGGATCTTCGCCATCTTATAGATGTCCCTTTCGCCTTCCTTCGTGCCTAACCGTTGGTAGAGGTCCTCATATGCCCGATCCCTTGCTTCACTGACAGATCGCTTTGCAGCCTTCTTCGTCATCTTGTACTTCTCTATGTTCTTTGCACTCCTATCCGGGTGTAGGCGTCTGAAGCAATCTTTCTTCTCTTCAATCGCCTTCTGGACATCATCATTCCACCACCAGGTATCCTTATCTTCGCTTCTCTTTCCCCTGGACACTCAAAACATCTCTAAGGCCACCTTATGAATGCAATTCACCATCTTCATCCACACATTTGTCCGCATCCCCTCCTTCCTCCCAAGGGCCCTCCTTAATGACCCTCTCCTTGAACGCCTGAGCTACCTCCCCCTGGAGCTTCCACCACTTCGTTCTAGCGAATTTGGCATGCTTATCCCATTGGACACGAATCCGAAAGCGGAAATCGGCAACCACCAGCTTATGTTGAGGTACAACACTCTCTCCAGGTATCACTTTACAATCGAGGCACATGCGTCTATCTTCTCTTCTCGGGAGGATGAAAACAATCTAGCTAGAGTGTTGGCCACTACTAAAAGTTGTAGGGTAACGTTGCATGGGAAACAAAGAAATTCCTATGCTCACCAAGATCCAATCTAGGAGATCACCATCTACGAGAGGAGAGATTGGATCTACATACCCTTGTAGATCACTAAGCGGAAGCATTAAGAAATGTGGTTGATGTAGTCGAACGTCTTCGCGATCCAATCACGATCTGTCCCGCGAACTCCCGATCCAAGTGTCGAACGGATGGCACCTCCGCGTTCAACACACGTACGGCTTGATGACGCCTTCACCTCCTCGATCCAGCGAGTGATGGTGAAGTAGTAGCTCGAGTCCTCCGGCAGCACGATGACGTGGTGGCGGTGGTGGTGGAGAAATCTCAGTAGAGCTTCGTTAAGCACTATGGAGAAGAAGAGGGATGCGAGGGAGAGGAGAGGTCGTGCCATGGCGTGGAGATGTGCTCAAGGGGTGCGGCTGCCCTCTCTCTACCTCTATATATAGGGGAAGGGAGGAGGGGGTGGCACCCCTAGGGTTTCCCCTGGGGGCGGCGGCCAGGGCAGATGGGATCTCCCCTAGGGTGACTTGCCCCCCCCCAAGCCGGGAGGTGGGAAGCCCTTAGGGGGTGCCCCCAACCCTCCTGGTTACGTGAGATGGGGTGAGGGGGTGCTCAGCCCCTTAGTGGGCTGGTTTGCCCCCTCCCCTTGGCCCATGGGCCCCCAACACTTGTCGCAGCCCCTCGAAACCCCTTTTGGTGACGCTGGTCATCACCCGGTACCCCCGGAACAATTCCGGACTCCAATACCCTTCGTCCAATATATCAATCTTCACCTCTGAACCATTCCGGAGTTCCTCGTCACATCTGGGATCTCATCCGGGACTCCGTACAACCTTCGGTAACCACCATAATGACTAAACTATACTTATATCGTCACCAGACGTTAAGTGTGTAGACCCCGCGGGTTCGAGAACTATGCAGACATGACCGGGACACGTCTACGGTCAATAACCAATAGTGGGACCTGGATGCCCATATTGGTTCCCACATATTCTACGAAGATCTTATCGGTCGAACCTCGATGTCAAGGATTCAGCTAATCCTGTATGCAGTTCCCTTTGTCTACCAGTATGTTACTTGCCCGAGATTCGGTCGTCGGTATCTCCATACCTAGTTCAATCTCGTTACCAGCAAGTCTCTTTACTTGATCTGTAATACAAGATCCCGTGACTAACTCATTGGTCACATTGCTTGCAAGCTTATTGTGATGTTGTATTACCGAGTGGCAGCGGCGGAGCTAGCATTTGACAAAAGGGTGGTCCGCCCTAAAAAATTGATAATAAATATGACATGTGAACATTCTAATAATTATCAATGTCACAAAGAAATTGATTAATATGAACTGACAAACATACCGAAATTATCATTTAAATCTCAGTTTTCCATAGTACATATACATAGAGCATAGTAGATAATACTTTCTATCAGTAGAGTTAATTAAGGTGAAATGATGCAAAATGTTGTATGTGTTCATGTACTGGATAGTGGGGCATAGTGCAAATATGCAAACCCTAAATCATAAATTGGGATATTTCGTTACCTTAACTAGGGAGACTGGCAACTGAGAGGCAGCGGCCGCCGCCGAATTTGTAGGGGGGCGAGGACAGGGGTATCAAGCGACTGGCTGGCGGTAGGGCGTGCATGCAAGGTAGGGGAGCAGCCGCGCACAGAGGTGCGGCTAGAGCCGAGGGCCGGCAGGGCGGGTGGGAAGAAGAAGCGGGAGCCTCCTGAGCGGCTGGGCTCCGAGATCTGGCCGGCGACCGGTGGCGAGGCCTCGAGGCACAAGGAACGGCGACGCCTGGCGGTTGGGAGTCAGGGTCGGGGCGTCGGGTAGTGTTGTGCAGGGACGAGGCCACGAGGTTTCTGCTCGATGTGGACTGGTGTGGCTGCGTTCGTTCTTGTTATTGGGTTGTTTTCTTGTCTGGCCCAGTTAGAAACCTATACGTATCTAGACTGACCCCAAATCTCAGGGTGGGCTGCGGCCCACCCTGGCCACCCTGTAGATCCACCCCTGCCGAGTGGGCCCTGAGATACCTCTCCGTCATACGGAGTGACAAATCCCAATCTTGATCCATGCCAACTCAACAGACACCCTCGGAGATACCTGTAGAGCACCTTTATAGTCACCCAGTTACGTTGTGATGTTTGGTACACACAAGGCACTCCTCCGGTGTTAGTGAGTTGCATGATCTCATGGTCATAGGAACATATACTTGACATGCAGAAAAGTGATAGCAATAAACTTGATACGATCATATGCTACATTCATAGTTTGGGTCTTGTCCATCACATCATTCTCCTAATGATGTGATCTCGTTATCAAATGACAACTCATGTCCATGGCTAGGAAACCATAGCCATCTTTGATCAACGAGCTAGTCCGGTAGAGGCTTACTAGGGACATGTTGTTGTCTATGTATCCACACATGTATTTGAGTTTCCGGTCAATACAATTATAGCATGGATAATAAACGATTATCATGAACAAGGAAATATAATAATAACCGCTTTATTATTGCCTCTAGGGCATATTTCCAACAGTCTCCCACTTGCACTAGAGTCAATAATCTAGCATTACATGGTAATGAATCTAACACCCATAGAGTTTCTGGTGTTGATCGTGCTTTGCCCGTGGAAGACGTTTAGTCAATGGATCTGCAACATTAAGGTTTGTATGCACTTTGCAAATGTTTATGTCTTCCTCGTTGATGTAATCACGGATGGAATTGAAGCGTCGCTTTATGTGTTTGGTACCCTTGTGAAACCTTGGTTCCTTGGCTAGAGCAATGGCACCAGTGTTGTCATAGAACAGACTCATCGGATCCAGTGCACTGGGCACAACTCCAAGATCTTTCATGAACTGCTTCATCGAGACACCTTCCTTTGCTGCCTCCGAGGCAGCTATGTACTCCGATTCGCATGTAGAATCATCTACCGCGCTTTGCTTGGAACTACACTAGCTTACCGCTCCCCCATTTAGAATATATACGTATCCGGTTTGAGACATAGAGTCATCCGGATCAGTGTGAAAGCTTGCATCGATGTAACCCTTTATGACGAGCTCTTGATCACCTCCATAAACAAGAAATATTTCCTTAGTCCTTTTCAGGTACTTAAGGATATTCTTCACCGCTGTCTAGTGATCCACTCATGGATTACTTTGAAACCTTCTGACCGTACTTATGGCAAGGCTAACATCCGGTCTTGTGCACAGCATCGCATACATGATAGAGCCTATGGCAGAGGCATAGGGGATGACACTCATCTTTTCTCTATAATTTGTAGTCGCTGGGCATTGAGTCTGACTCAACTTCACACCTTGAAAGACAAGCAAGAACCCTTCTTGGACCGATTCATTTTGAACTTCTTCAAAATCTTATCAAGGTATGTGCTCTATGAAAGTCATATCAAGCGTCTTGATCTATATCTATAGATCTTGATGCCTAATATGAAAGCAGCTACTCCTAGGTCCTTCATTGAAAAACTCTTGTTCAAATATTCCTTCACGTTTTCCAAAAGTTCTACATTGTTTCCAATCAGCAATATGTCATCCACATATAATATTAGAAATGCTATAGAGCTCCCACTCACTTTCTTCTAAATAAAAGCTTCTTCGTAAACTTGTATAAACCCAAACGCTTTGATCACCTCATCAAAGCAAAGATTCCAACTCCGAGATGCTTACACCAGTCCATAAATGGATCGCTGGAGTTTGCACACTTTGTGAGCATTCTCTGGATCGTCAAAACCTTTTGGTTGCATCATATACAACTCTTCCTTAAGGAAACCGTTAAGGAACGTTGTTTTGACATCCATCTGCCAGATTTCATAATCAAAAAATGTAGCTATTGCCAACATGATTCTGACGGACTTAAGCATCGCTACGGGTGAGAAAGTCTCATCGTAGTCAACTCCGTGAACTTGTGAAAACCCCTTTGCCACAAGTCGAGCTTTATAGACGGTGACATTACCGTCCACGTCCATATTCTTCTTGAAGATCCAATTATTCTGAATGGCCTTTCGCCCTTCAGGTAATACTAAAAGTCCATACTTTGTTTTCATACATAGATTCCATCTGGATTTCATGGCCTCTAACCAGTTGTAGGAATCCTGGCCCACCACCGCTTCTCCATAGCTCATGGGTTCATCGTTGTCCAACAACATGACATCTAAGACAGGGTCACCGTACCACTCAGGAGTTGTACGTACCCTTGTCTACCTACGAGGTTCGATAGTAACTTGATCCAAAACTTCATGATCACTATCATTAGCTTCCTCTTCAACTGGCATAGGTGCCACAGAAACATCTTTCTACACTGCACTACTCATTGGTTGAAGTAAAGGTTCAACAACCTCATCTAGTTCTATCTTCCTCCCACTCAATTCTTTCAAGAGAAACTCCTTCTCGAGAAAGGACCCATTCTTAGCGGCAAACACTTTGCCTTCGGATCTAAGATAGAAGGTATACCCAACCGTTTCTTTCGGGTATCCTATGAAGACGCATTTGTCCGCTTTGGGTTCAACCTTTTCTAGCTGAAGCCTTTGGACATAAGCATCGCAGTCCCAAACCTTAAGAAACGACAACTTAGGTTTCTTGCCAAACCATAGTTCATACAGTGTCGTCTCTATGGACTTAGATGGTGCCCTATTTAAAGTGACTGCATAGCAACGAGATGGAAACATAAATCTGAAACATTTGAAAAGTTCAAAGAATTTTAGAGTGAAGTTGAAAATCATCGTAACAAGAAAATAAAGTTTCTACGATCTTATCATGGAGGAGAATATTTGAGTGACGAGTTTGGTCAACATTTGAAACAAAGCGGAATAGTTTCGCAACTCACGCCACCTAGAACACCACAGCGTAATGGTGTGTCCGAATGTCATAATCGTACTTTACTAGATACGGTGCAATCTATGATGTCTCTTACTGATTTACCACTATCGTTTTGGGGTTATGCTTTAGAGACGGCCGCATTCACGTTAAATAGGGCACCATCGAAATCCATTGAGACGACGCCTTATGAACTGTGGTTTGGCAAGAAACCAAAGTTGTCGTTTCTTAAAGTTTGGGGCTGCGATGCTTACGTGAAAAAGCTTCAACCTGATAAGCTCGAACCCAAATCGGAGAAATGTGTCTTCATAGGATACCCAAAGGAGACTGTTGGGTACACCTTCTATCACAGATCCAAAGGCAAGACATTCGTTGCTAAGAATGGATCCTTTCTAGAGAAGGAGATTCTCTCGAAAGAAGTGAGTGGGAGGAAAGTAGAACTTGATGAGGTAACTGTACCTGGTCCCTTATTGGAAAGTGGCTCATCACAGAAACCGGTTCCTGTGACAACTATACCAATTAGTGAGGAAGTTAATGATGATGATCATGAAACTTCAGATCAAGTTATTACTGAACCTCGTAGATCAACCAGAGTAAGATCCACGCCAGAGTGGTACGGTAATCCTGTTCTGGAAGTCATGCTACTGGATCATTATGAACCTACGAACTATGAAGAAGCGATGGTGAGCCCGGATTCCGCAAAATGGCTTGAAGCCATGAAATCTGAGATGGGATCCATGTATGAGAACAAAGTGTGGACTTTGGTTGACTTGCCCATTGATCGGCAAGCAATTGAGAATAAATGGATCTTCAAGAAGAAGACTGACGCTGACGGTAATGTTACTGTATATAAAGCTCGACTTGTTGCGAAAGGGTTTCGACAAGTTCAAGGGATTGACTACGATGAGACTTTCTCACCCGTAGCGATGCTTAAGTCTGTCTGAATCATGTTAGCGATTGCCGCATTTTATGATTATGAAACTTGGTAGATGGATATCAAAACTGCATTCCTGAATGGACTTCTGGAAGAAGAGTGGTATATGATGCAACCGGAAGGTTTTGTCGATCCAAAGGGAGCTAACAAAGTGTGCAAGCTCCAGCGATCCATTTATGGACTGGTGCAAGCCTCTCGGAGTTGGAATAAATGCTTTGATAGTGTGATCAAAGCATTTGGTTTTATATAGACTTTTGGAGAAGCCTGTATTTACAAGAAAGTGAGTGGGAGCTCGGTAGCATTTCTGATATTATATGTGGATGACATATTATTGATTGGAAATGATATAGAATTTCTTGATAGCATAAAGGGATACTTGAATAAGAGTTTTTCAATGAAAGACCTCGGTGAAGCTGCTTACATATTGGGCATTAAGATCTATAGAGATAGATCAATACGCTTAGTTGGACTTTCACAAAGCACATACCTTGACAAAGTTTTGAAGAAGTTCAAAATGGATCAAGAAAAGAAAGGGTTCTTGCCTGTGTTACAAGGTGTGAAATTGAGTAAGACTCAATGTCCGACCACTTCAGAAGATAGAGAGAAAATGAAAGATATTCCCTATGCTTCAGCCATAGGCTCTATCATGTATGCAATGCTGTGTACCAGACCTGATGTGTGCCTTGCTATGAGTCTAGCAGGGAGGTACCAAAGTAATCCAGGAGTGGATCACTGGACAGCGGTCAAGAACATCCCGAAGTACCTGAAAAGGACTAAGGATATGTTTCTCATTTATGGAGGTGACAAAGAGCTCATCGTAAATGGTTACGTTGATGCAAGCTTTGACACTAATCTGGACGATTCTAAATCGCAAACCAGATATGTGTTTTTATTGAACGGTGGAGCTGTCAGTTGGTGCAGTTCTAAACAAAGCGTCGTGGCGGGATCTACATGTGAAGCGGAGTACATAGCTACTTCGGAAGCAGCAAATGAAGGAGTCTGGATGAAAGAGTTCATATCCAATCTAGGTGTCATACCTAGTGCATCGGGTCCAATGAAAATCTTTTGTGACAATACTGGAGCAATTGCCTTAGCGAAGGAATCCAGATTTCACAAGAGAACCAAGCACATCAAGAGACGCTTCAATTCCATCCGGGATTTAGTCTAGGTGGGAGACATAGAAATTTGCAAGATACATACGGATCTAAATGTTGTAGACCCATTGACTAAGCCTCTTCCACGAGCAAAACATGATCAGCACCAAGGCTCCATGGGTGTTAGGATCATAACAGTGTAATCTAGATTATTGACTCTAGTGCAAGTGGGAGACTGAAGGAAATATGCCCTAGAGGCAATAATAAAGTTATTATTTATTTCCTTATATCATGATAAATGTTTATTATTCATGCTAGAATTATATTAACTAGAAACATAATACATGTGTGAATACATAGATAAACAGAGTGTCACTAGTATGCCTCTACTTGACTAGCTCGTTGATCAAAGATGGTTATGTTTCCTAACCATAGACATGAGTTGTCATTTGATTAATGGGATCACATCATTAGGAGAATGATATGATTGACTTGACCCATTCCGTTAGCTTAGCACTTGATCATTTAGTTTGTTGCTATTGCTTTCTTCATAACTTATACATGTTCCTATGACTTTGAGATTATGCAACCCCCGTTTACCGGAGGAACACTTTGTGTGCTACCAAACGTCACAACGTAACTGGGTGATTATAAAGGTGCTCTACAGGTGTCTCCAAAGGTACTTGTTGGGTTGGCGTATTTCGAGATTAGGATTTGTCACTCTGATTGTCGGAGAGGTATCTCTGGGCCCTCTCGGTAATGCACATCACTTAGCCTTGCAAGCATTGCAACTAAATGAGTTAGTTGCGGAATGATGTATTACAGAACGAGTAAAGAGACTTGCCGATAACGAGATTGAACTAGGTATTGAGATACCGATGATCAAATCTCAATAGGATTTTAGAGTGAAGTTGGGGAACGTAGTAATTTCAAAAAAAGTTCCTACGCACACGTAAGATCATGGTGATGCATAGCAACGAGAGGGGAGAGTGTTGTCTATGTACCCTCATAGACCGAAAGCGGAAGCGTTAGCACAATGCGGTTGATGTAGTCGTATGTCTTCACGATCCGACCGATCCAAGTACCGAACGCACGACACCTCCGAGTTCAGCACACGTTCAGCTCGATGACGTCCCGCGAACTCCAATCCAGTAGAGCTTCACGGGAGAGTTCCGTCAGCACGACGGTGTGGTGACGATGATGATGTTCTACCGTCGCAGGGCTTCGCCTAAGCACCGCTACGATATGATCGAGGTGGATTATGGTGGAAGGGGGCACCGCACACGGCTAAGAGATCTAGAGATCAATTGTTGTGTTTATGGGGTGCCCCCTGGCCACGTATATAAAGGAGTGGAGGAGGAGGGGGCCGGCCAAGAGGAGGAGGCGCGCCCAAGGGGGGCAATCCTACTCCAAGTAGGTTTTGTCCCCCCTTCCTATTCCAACTAGGAGAAGGGGGAAGGAGGAGGTGGAGAGAAGGAAGGAGAAGGGGGGCCGCGCCCCCTTCCCTTTCCCAATTCGGATTGGGGCAAGGGGGGTTGCGTGCCACCTCTTGCTGCCTCTCCTCTTCCACTACTTTGGGCCCATGAGGCCCAATAACCCGTGGGGGGTTCCGGTAACCCCCCGGTACTTCGGTATATATCCGATAACCTCCGAAACCATTCCGGTGTCTGAATATAGTTGTCCAATATATCAATCTTCATGTCTCGACCATTTCGAGACTCCTCATCATGTCCGTGATCACATCCAGGACTCCGAACAACCTTCGGCACATCAAAACTCATAAACTCGTAATATAACCGGCATCGAAATGTTAAGCGTGCGGACCCTATGGGTTCGAGAACTATGTATACATGACCGAGACATGTCTCCGGTCAATAACCAATAGAGGAACCTGGATGCTCATATTGGCTCCCACATATTCTACGAAGATCTTTATCGGTCAGACCGCATAACAACATACGTTGTTCCCTTTGTCATCGATATGTTACTTGCCCGAGATTCGATCGTCGGTATCTAAATACCTAGTTCAATCTCGTTACCGGCAAGTCTCTTTACTCGTTCCGTAATACATCATTCCGCAACTAACTCATTTAGTTGCAATGCTTCCAAGGCTTAAGTGATGTGCATTACCGAGAGGGCCCAGAGATACCTCTCCGACAATCAGAGTGACAAATCCTAATCTCGAAATACGCCAACCCAACAAGTACCTTTGGAGACACCTGTAGAGCACCTTTATAATCACCTAGTTACATTGTGACGTTTGGTAGCACACAAAGTGTTCCTCCGGTAAACGGGAGTTGCATAATCTCATAGTCATAGGAACATGTATAAGTTATGAAGAAAGCAATAGCAACAAACTAAACGATCAAGTGCTAAGCTAACGGAATGGGTCAAGTCAATCATATCATTCTCCTAATGATGTGATCCCGTTAATCAAATGACAACTCATGTCTATGGTTAGGAAACATAACCATCTTTGATCAACGAGCTAGTCAAGTAGAGGCATACTAGTGACACTCTGTTTGTCTATGTATTCACACATGCATTATGTTTCTGGTTAATACAATTCTAGCATGAATAATAAACATTTATCATGATATAAGGAAATAAATAATAACTTTATTTTTGCCTCTAGGGCATATTTCCTTCAAAAAGGTGCTCAGCCGGTCCCCTAGGTACACCCGTCATGTCAGATGGTTTCCATGCGAAGATGTCCCAGTTCCCACGGAGGAACTGGATGGGCACTTCTTCCTATATGTTGTCAAGTGTTTTTGAGATGTGGGTCGGAGCGACATTTGGGTAAGTTGGGTGAATATGAATGGGCTTTGTCTCACCGGCCGACTGAAATGCGGACTCTGAAGCAGGCTTCTTGGCTTGCAACAAATCACTCGGATCTGCATTTTTGTTATATTCTTCCATCTCAACTGCTTCCATTTGTTCATTGGCAATTTTTGAACCCTTCTGGAGGCATTCTTCCGCTCTTTGCCTATTCCTTATGACTATGATAACACTTCTGGGACCAGGCATCTTCAACTTGAGGTATACATAACATGGTCGAGCCATGAAATGAGCATATGCGGGCCTGCCCAGAATTGCACGGTAGGCACTGTGAAAATCCACCACCTCAAACGTCAACTTTTCCTTGCGATAGTTCTTTGAATCACCGAAAACCACGTCAAGAGTGATCTGACCGAGTGAATCTGCTTTCTTTCATGAGATGACTTCATGAAAGTGCATATTACTCTCATTGAGCTTGGACATCGGAATGCCCATCCCTCAGAGGGTCTCAGCATACAAAATGTTCAAACCACTACCGCCATCCATCCGGACCTTGGTCAGTCGGGTGCCGCCAACAACTGGGTCGACCACCAACGCTTGTCACCTAGGGGTAGCAACGTGTGATGGGTGATCGGACTGGTCGAATGTAATGTGAGTTTTTGACCACTTCAAATACATCGTGGTTGCCGAAGCAACCATGTTCACTTCTCTATTGATAACTTTCAGTCGACTTTTGCTCTAGATGTCAGCAAAAATCATCAAAGTAGCATTGACATTGGGGTAACCCTCATCTTCCTCTTTATCCTCGTCCTTATTAGACTCTTTTTCCTTCTCATTGAGCTGACCTTCTCAGATACTCTGAATCAGGAACCGACACTGTCGAGTGGTATGCTTGGGCAGAATCAAGTTACCCTCTGCATTTGTTTTGGTGTGTATGTGGCACGGCAAATTAAGAACATCATTTCCTGCCTGATCTTTCACTTTTTTGGAGATCCATGGCCCTTTAGGCTTTCCCTTGAACTTCCCTTGATTCAAAGCTGCAGCTTTAGCCTTGCGCTTCTGCTTCCGACTGGAATTTCCTTCTCTGATGTCTTGGGCGACTGGTTTGTTCTTGCCACTATGGAGTCGGTCCTCCTCTTCGCCATTAGCGTACTGAGTGGCTATTTCCATCATTCGGGCCAAGGACATGTCACCTGAGCGACCGAATTCGGGTTTAGCTCTCTGTATCGAATGCTCTCTTTGAAGGCGCAAACTGCTTGGTGCTCTGACACATTTTCCATAGTATGATGAAGAGTAGTCCATCTCTGGATGAAGTCTCTCAAAGTCTCATTCTGCTTCTGAACACAGTGTTGCAATTCAGTCAGTCCAGCATGTCTCTTGCAGGTGCCCTTAAATGTTTTAATAAACACTCAGGCCAATTCTTCCCAACTGAAAATACTTCCAGGGGCCAACTGATTTAACCAAGCTCTTGTTGAACCCTCGAGCATCAGAGGGAGGTGCTTCATGGCTACATCATCGTTGCCTCCACCAATCTGCACTGCCACTCGGTAATCCTCCAGCCAAGTGTCGGTCATCGACTCACCGGTGAACTTACTCACACCCTGATACGTCTCCAACGTATCTATAATTTTTGGTTGCTCCATGCTGTATTATCTACTGTTTTGGACATTATTGGGCTTTATTATCCACTTTTATATTATTTTTGGGACTAACCTATTAACCGGAGGCCCAGCGCAGAATTGCTATTTTTTGCCTATTTTAGGGTTTCAAAGAAAAGGAATGTCAAACGGAGTCCAAACGGAATGAAACCTTCGGGAACGTGATTTTCTCACCAAACATGATCCAGGAGACTTGGACCCTACGTCAAGAAATAAAGGAGGAGGCCACGAGGTAGGGGGCGCGCCTACCCCCCAGGCGCGCCCTCCACCCTCGTGGGCCCCCTGATGCTCCACCGACGTACTCCTTCCTCCTATATATACCTACATACCCTCAAACGATCAGATACGGAGCCAAAACCCTAATTCCACCGCCGTAACTTCTTGTATCCACGAGATCCCATCTTGGGGTCTGTTCCAGAGCTTCGCCGGAGGGGGCATCCATCACGGAGGGCTTCTACATCAACACCATAGCCTCTCCGATGAAGTCTGAGTAGTTTACCTTAGATCTTTGGGTCCATAGTTATTAGCTAGATGGTTTCTTCTCTCTTTTTGGATCTCAATACAATGTTCTCCCCCTCTCTTGTGGAGATCTATTCGATGTAATCTTCTTTTTGCGGTGTGTTTGTTGAGACCAATGAATTGTGGGTTTATGATCAAGATTATCTATGAACAATATTTGAATCTTCTCTGAATTCTTTTATGTATGATTGGTTATCTTTGCAAGTCTCTTCGAATTATTAGTTTGGTTTGGCCTACTAGATTGATCTTTCTTGCAATGGGAGAAGTGCTTAGCTTTGGGTTCAATCTAGCGGTGTCCCTTCCCAGTGACAGTAGGGGCAGCAAGGCACGTATTGTATTGTTGCCATCGTGGATAACAAGATGGGTTTTTTTATCATATTGCATGAATTTATCCCTCGACATCATGTCATCTTGCTTAAGGTGTTACTCTGTTTTCATGAACTTAATACTCTAGATGCATGCTGGATAGCGGTCGATGAGTGGAGTAATAGTAGTAGATGCAGGCAGGAGTCGGTCTACTTGTCTCGGACGTGATGCCTATATACATGATCATACCTAGATATTCTCATAACTATGCTCAATTCTATCAATTGATCAATGGTAATTCGTTCACCCACCGTAAAATACTTATGCTCTTGAGAGAAGCCACTAGTGAAACCTATGGCCCCCCGGTCTATCTTCATCATATTAATCTTCCAATACTTAGTTATTTCCTTTGCTTTTATTTTACTTTGCATCTTTATCATAAAAATACCAAAAATATTATTTTATCATATCTATCAGATCTCACTCTCATAAGTGACCGTGAAGGGATTGACAACCCCTTATCGCGTTGGTTGTGAGGAGCTATTTGTTTTGTGTAGGTACGAGGGACTCGCGCGTAGCCTCCTACTGGATTGATACCTTAGTTCTCAAAAACTGAGGGAAATACTTACGCTACTTTGCTGCATCATCCTTTCCTCTTCAAGGAAATCCAACGCAGTGCTCAAGAGGTAGCAAGAAGATTTCTGGCACCGTTGCCGGGGAGTCTACGCAAAAGTCAAACATACCAAGTACCCATCACAACCCTTATCTCCCACATTACATTATTTGCCATTTGCCTCTCATTTTCCTCTCCCCCACTTCACCCTTGCCGTTTTATTCGCCCTCTCTCTCTATCCTCCCTCTCTTTCTCTATTTGCCTCTTTTTGCCCGTTTCTTGTTTGCTTGTGTGTTGGATTGCTTGCTTGTCTGTCTCAAGATGACACTAAATTGTGTGACTTTACCAATACCAACAACAATGATTTTATTAGCACTCCAATTGCTCCTCTTACCGATGCTGAATCTTGTGAAATTAATGCCGCTTTGCTGAATCTTGTCATGAAAGATCCATTTTCCGGCCTTCCTAGTGAAGATGCCGCTACCCATCTAAATAACTTCGTTGATTTGTGTGATATGCAAAAGAAGAAAGATGTGGATAATGATATTGTTAAATTGAAGCTATTTCCTTTTTCGCTTAGAGATCATGCTAAAGCTTGGTTTTCGTCTTTGCCTAAAAATAGTATTGATTCTTGGAACAAGTGCAAAGATGCTTTTATCTCTAAGTATTTTGCTCCCGCTAAGATCATATCCCTTAGAAATGATATTATGAATTTTAAGCAACTTGATCATGAACATGTTGCACAAGCTTGGGAGAGGGTGAAATTAATGATACGTAATTGCCCTACTCATGGTTTGAATTTGTGGATGATTATACAAAAAAATTATGCCGGATTGAATTTTTCTTCTAGAAATCTTTTAGATTCAGCCGCGGGAGGCACTTTTATGGAAATCACTTTAGGAGAAGATACTAAACTCCTAGATAATATTATGGTTAATTATTCTCAATGGCATACTGAAAGATCTACTAATAAAAAGGTGCATGTGATAGAAGAAATTAATGTTTTGAGTGGAAAGATGGATGAACTTATGAAATTATTTGCTAGTAAGAGTGTTTCTTCTGATCCTAATGATATGCCCTTGTCTACTTTGATTGAGAATAATAACAAATCTATTGATGTGAATTTTGTTGGTAGGAAATTTTTTGGTAACAACGCGTATAGGGGAAATTTTAATCCTAGGACTTATCCTAGTAATCCCTCTAATGATTATGCTAATTCCTACAACAATTCTTATGGAAATTATAATAAGATTCCCTCTAGTTTTGAATCTAATATTAAAGAATTTATTACTTCGCAAAAGAATTTCAATGCTTTGATTGAAGAAAAATTGCTTAAGATTGATGAGTTGGCTAGGAACGTTGATAGAATTTCTCTTGATGTTGATTCTTTGAAACTTAGATCTATTCCACCTAAGCATGATATCAATGAGTCTCTCAAATCCATGAGAATTTCCATTGACGAGTGCAAAGAAAGAACCGCTAGGATGCGTGCTAAGAAAGATGCCTTTATAAGAGCGTGTTCTTCTAGTTCCTATGAGAATAAAGATGAAGATCTAAAAGTTATTGACGTGTCCCCTATTAAATCTTTGTTTTGCAGTATGAATCTTGATAATAATGGGACTGAATATGACCCACCTTTACCTAGAAGGCGTTCCAAAAATTCGGAGTTTTCAGATCTTGATGCTAAATTTGATGAAAGTGGGATTGAAGAAATTAAGACCCTAGATGTTGATAAACCCACTATTTTGGATTTCAAGGAATTTAATTATGAAAATTGCTCTTTGATTGATTGTATTTCCTTGTTGCAATCCGTGCTAAATTCTCCTCATGCTTTTTTTCAAAATAAAGCGTTTACTAAACATATCGTTGATGCCTTGATGCAATTTTCTGAAGAAAAACTTCAGTTGGAAGTTTCTATCCCTAAAAAACTTTATGATGATTGGGAACCAACTATTAAAATTAATATTAAAGATCATGAGTTCTATGATTTATGTGATTTGGGTGCTAGTGTTTCCACGATTCCAAAGACTATGTGCGATTTATTAGGTTTCCGTGATTTTGATGATTGCTCTTTAAACTTGCACCTTGCGGATTCCACTATTAAGAAACCAATGGGAAGAATTAATGATGTTCTTATTATCGCAAATAGGAATTATGTGCCCATAGATTTTATTGTTCTTGACATAGATTGCAACCCTTCATGTCCTATTATTCTTGGTAGACCTTTCCTTAGAACGATTGGTGCAATTATTGATATGAAGGAAGGAAATATTAGATTCCAATTTCCGTTAAGGAAAGTCATGGAACACTTTCCTAGAAAGAAAATTAAATTACCTTATGAATCTATTATGAGAGCCAATTATGGATTGCCTACCAAAGATGGCAATACCTAGATCTATCCTTGCTTTTTATGCCTAACTAGGGGCGTTAAACGATAGCGCTTGTTGGGAGGCAACCCAATTTTATTTTTATTCCTTGCTTTTTGCTCCTGTTTAGTAATAAATAATTTACCTAGCCTCTGTTTTGGTTGTGTTCTTTGTGTTTAATTAGTGTTTGTGCCAAGTAGAACCGTTGGGAAGACTTGGGGAAAGTCTTGTTAATCTTGCTGTAAAAAACAGAAACTTTAGCGCTCACGAGAACTGCTGCCATTCTTATCTGGAAACTGATATTTAGTTAATTATTTTTGAATATGATTAATAGATAAATTACTCACTTTCAGCAATTTATTTTAGAATTTTTGGGGTTCCAGATCTTTCGCTAGCTACATATTACTACAGACTGTTCTGTTTTTGACAGATTCTGTTTTTCGTGTGTTCTTTGCTTATTTTGATGAATCTATGGCTAGTAAAATAGTTTATAAACCATAGAGAAGTTGGAATACAGTTGGTTTAACACCAATATAAATAAATAATTAGTTCATTACAGTACCTTGAAGTGGTCTTTTGTTCTCTTTCGCTAACGGAGCTCACGAGATTTTCTACTTTAAGTTTTGTGTTGTGAAGTTTTCAAGTTTCGGGTAAAGATTTGATGGATTATGGAACAAGGAGTGGCAAGATCCTAATCTTGGGGATGCCCGTGGAACCCCCAAGATAATCTAAGGACACCTAAAAGCCAAAGCTTGGGGATGCCCCGGAAGGCATCCCCTCTTTCGTCTACTTCTATCGGTAACTTTACTTGGAGCTATATTTTTATTCACCACATGATATGTGTTTTGCTTGAGCGTCTTGTATTATTTGAGTCTTTATTTGTTAGTTTACGACAATCATCCTTTTTGTACACACCTTTTGAGAGAGCCATACATGATTTGGAATTTGTTAGAATACTCTATGTGCTTCGCTTATATCATTTGAGTTATATAGTTTTGCTCTAGTACTTCACTTATATTTTTTAGACCACGGTGGTGGAATTGTTTTATAGAAACTATTGATCTCCCATGTTTCACTTAGATTATTTTGAGAGTCTTAAATAGCATGGTAATTTGCTTAAATAATCCTAATATGCTTGGTATTCAAGAATAGTAAAAACTTTCTTATGAGTGTGTTGAATGCTATGAGAAGTTCGATGCTTGATAATTGTTTTGAGATATAAAGATGGTGATATTAAAGTTGTGCTAGTTGAGTAGTTGTGAATTTGAGATATACTTGTGTTAAAGTTTGTGATTCCCGTGGCATGCACGTATGGTGAACCGTTATGTGATGAAGTCGGAGCATGATTTATTTTTTGATTGTCTTCCTTATGAGTGGCAGTCGGGGACGAGCGATGGTATTTTCCTACCAATCTATACCCCTAGGAGCATGCGCATAATACTTTGCTTTGATAACTTGTAGATTTTTGCAATAAGTATATGAGTTCTTTATGACTAATGGTGAGTCCATGGAATATACGCACTTTTCTTCCTTCCACCATTGCTAGCCTCTCTAATACCGCGCACCTTTCACCGGTATCATACACCCACCATATACCTTCCTCAAAACAGCCACCATACCTACCTATTATGACATTTCCATAGCCATTCCGAGATATATTGCCATGCAACTTTCCACCGTTCCGTTTATTATGACACACTCCATCATTATCATATTGCTTAGCATGATCATGTAGTTGACATTGTATCTATCAAGAACAATTCTTACCTACACAAAGCCACAACGGTGATATGCAAGTTGCTATTTAACCTTCTACAAGGACCTCCTTTGTCGAATCCGATTCAACTAAGGTGGGAGAGACAGACACCCGCCAGCCATCTTCATGCAACAAAGTCACATGTCTGTCGATGAAACCGGTCTCATGTACGTGGACATGTAAAGTTGGTCTGGGCCACTTCATCCCACAATATCGCCGAATCAAGAGAAGACCAAGGAAGGAAGCAATCTGAATATCAACGCCCACAAACTCCTTTGTGTTCTACTCGTGATGTCATCTACGCATAGAACTAGCTCATGATGCCACTGTAGGGGAACGTTGCAAGAGAAACAAAAAATTCCTACGCTCACCAAGATCCAATCTAGGAGATGACCATCTATGAGAGGAGAGATTGGATCTACATACCCTTGTAGATCGCTAAGCGGAAGCGTTAACAAACGTGGTTTATGTAGTCGAACGTCTTTGCGATCCAATCACGATCCGTCCCGCGAACTCCCGATCCAAGTGCCGAACGAACGACACCTCCGCATTCAACACACGTATGGCTTGATGACACCTTCACCTCCTCGATCTAGCGAGCGATGGTGAAGTAGTATCTCGAGTCCTCCAGGAGCATGACAGTGTGGTGGTGGTGGTGGTGGAGAAATCTCAGCACAGCTTCGCTAAGCACTACAGAGAAGAAGAGGGATGCGAGGGAGAGGAGAGGCAGCGTCGTGGCGTTGATATGTGCTCAAGGGGTGCGGCTTCCCTCTCTCTACCTCTCTATATATAGGGAAAGGGACGAGGGAGTGGCGCCCCTAGGGTTTCCCCTAGGGGGCGGTGGCCAGGGCAGATGGGATCTCCCCTAGGGTGACTTGCCCCCCAAGCCAGGAGGTGGGAAGCCTTAGGGGGCGCCCCCAACCCTCCTAGTTACGTGAGATGGGGTGAGGGGGGCGCTCAGCTCCTTAGTGGGCTGGTTTGCCCCCTCCCCTTGGCCGATGGGCCCCCCAACACTTGTCGGGGGCCCTCGAAACCCCTTTTGGTGATGCTAGTCATCACCCGGTACCCCCGGAACATTTCCAGACTCCAATACCCTTCGTACAATATATCAATATTCACCTCCGGACCATTCTGAAGTTCGTCGTCATGTCCGGGATCTCACCCGAGACTCTGAACAACCTTCGGTAACCACCATAATGGCTCAACTATACTTATATCGTCACCAAAAGTTAAGTGTGTAGACCCTGCGGGTTCGAGAACTATGCAGACATGACCGAGACACCTCTACGGTCCATAACCAATAGCGGGACTGGATGCCCATATTGGTTCCTACATATTCTACGAAGATCTTATCGGTTGAATCTCGATGTCAAGGATTCAGCTAATCCTGTATGCAGTTCCCTTTGTCTATCGGTATGTTACTTGCCCGAGATTCGATCATCGGTATCTCCGTACCTAGTTCAATCTCGTTACCGGCAAGTCTCTTTACTCATTTTGTAATACAAGATTTCCTAACGAACTCATTGGTCACATTGCTTGAAAGCTTATTGTGATGTTCTATTACCGAGTGGGCCCTGAGATACCTCTCTGTCATACGGAGTGACAAATCCTAGTCTTGATCCATGCCAACTCAACAGACACCCTCGGAGATACCTGTAGAGCACCTTTATAGTCACCCGGTTACGTTGCAACGTTTGGTACACACAAGGGACTCCTCCGGTGTCAGTGAGTTGCATGATCTCATGGTCATAGGAACATATACTTGACATGCATAAAAACGATAGCAATAAACTTGATACGATCATATGCTACGTTCATAGTTTGGGTCTTGTCCATCACATCATTCTCCCAATGATGTGATCCCGTTATCAAATGACAACTCATGTCCATGGCTAGGAAACCATAGCCATCTTTGATCAATGAGCTAGTCCAGTAGAGGCTTACTAGGGACATGTTGTTGTCTATGTATCCACACATGTATTTGAGTTTCCGGTCAATACAATTATAGCATGGATAATAAACAATTATCATGAACAAGGAAATATAATAATAACCACTTTATTATTGTCTCTAGGGCATATTTCCAACAAAAGTCACCAGATGTGATTCTCTCTTTCTAAAGAGGGTGTTTGCTACAATCATATCGTAGGCTAGAGCGAAGCTTAAGACATCTTCTCCTTCTTGATTCCTGATGCCATAGCCAAAGCCCCCATGCGCCCCTTCAAAACATGTTTTAGATGTACCCACGTGACTATTGAGGTCTCCTCCTATGAAGAGCTTCTCGCCAATCAGTACACTCCTACCCATGTCTTCCAGGCCTTTCCAAAACTCCCTCTTGGTGTTCTCATTGTGGCCTACTTGCGGGGCATACTTGCTGATAACATTGAGAACTAAGTCCCCAACTACCAGCTTGACAAGATAATCTGGTCCCCACGTCTCTTGACGTCTACCACTCCATACTTGAGGCTTTTGTACCATCAAGATGCCTACACCATTTCTGTTTGCAGCCGTCCCCGTGTACCACAGCTTGAAGCCGATATCCTCCACCTCCTTCGCCTTCTGTCCCCTCAATTTGGTTTCTTGGACTCAAAGGATATCAACACCTCTCCTCACCATTGCATCAACTAGCTCCCGAAGCTTTCCTGTGAGAGACCCTACGTCCCAGCTACCTAAGTGAATCCTCCTAGGCTCGGCTAGCTTCCTTACCCTTTGCACTCATCGAGTCAAATGTGAAGCCCTTGCTCATTTTCCACTGCATCTGAGCGTCGTTGTGGCGCTACAGAATATCATTGCGACAAATGATGTTGTAACTTACTGGTGAACAGGTTTTACAATCGTGGTCTGGGTGACAAAAATGATAGGACCAATGCACGCTTCAAGTCGGTGGTCATTCTTTTTTAAGTGTTATAATTTACCAAGAAAATTGTAGGCGTAAAGATATTTGCAGCAAGGGGCTAGGGCGCTACAACAGGTGACTTGGTGAAGTAACTCTCACTTGGGATGTTGCCATCCACTAGTGGATATGTTGCTTGAATACCAGCCAATTCTTTTTTGGTTAAAAAAAATTTCCAGTAAATACCAGCCAATTAATCAACTGAACCAGAGAATGATATGTGTTGCATGTGCTTCAATAAATTCTTGGCCTGCTATGTATGGGTGCACTCTAACGAGCTATTGAAAGAGCAGCATAGAGCATTTCCATGATGCCTCTGAAGCCTATGGTCATCGGAACTGGATCCTCTAACGTTGAGAAGGAAAGTTAGAGAAGCTACAATACCCTAACTTTCCTTCTTTCTATTCATATGATTATGGTCAAAACGACTTAAATTAATTTGCAAATTAATGATCTATTGTGTACATTTATACTAATTACTTACAAACAAATTGATGGTGAAATAAAATTAAATTTAAATTATTTATATCTACAGTAAATATCAACAGTAAACTATCTACTAACTACCTACTAACAGTCCCTAACTTTCCTTCTTCATTTTGCACTAGGCTAACACTGTAGCACCATGACTTTCCTTCTCAAGGTCGTCAATCAACTACCCCTGTGCTCAAATTAATCCAAGTTCTAGCTTTGTTTTTGAGTCAAACTTCTTCCTATTTGATTGAATCTATAGAAAATTATGCTAATATTTACAACGTACTTTTTAACTTAGGACAACGTTAGACTATCACTTATTTAGAATGGATGGAGTAATAGTCTACACCATCATGCATATTATCCTCTTTTTGCACTACTAAGTACTCTTTGTCGACCCTTTGTATCACTACTTCGCTAGACTCTCAACTCCTCAGTTTTATAGTTCCAGAACTGAACTTATTAACTTCACAACAACCGCAAAACAGTACTACATATCAATACACACATACAAGTACTAATTGATTGATCATTTAGCACATCGCTCCTTTTTCACCACCTTAATCAATTAACTACATAAAAAGGCTAGAGAAGGTTGAGCCAGCATTGCATTTCAATCAACGTCTACTGTGAACCCAAAAGTACATAAATAAGTTGTACAAAAGTCTAATCCAAATCAGCTTCAAGTCTGACTCCTAACCGTGCAGCTAACCGCTGCACATTAGCGACAACGTGGAATGGCTAAACCGGTTAAGCTTGAATGCTTGTTTGATAGAAAAAAAGTGAGGCTCCCCACTCCCCGCTCCTCGCTCCCCGCTCCCCAAGCCCTGCTACGTCGGTGGCCACTCCGGCCCCGGCGGCCACCCACCCTCCCGCGCGCCTCACCGGCCGCAGCCCTGATGGACGTCTCCCCCTCCCCCCTGGTGGTGAGCACCACATGTCGCGCTGGCTGGCCTCCAGCCCCTCCTCAGACGGATCTGGCTCTGCGGCGTCCTCCTACCGCGACGCTCTCCTCGCCTCCCCCGCGCCCTCCGTCGGTGACCTCCCTCTTGTCCCATCCCTGTCTTGCCGGCCTGGGCAGTGGTCGGAGATCCATCGTGTCTCTCCGCCCTCCGAGGAGCCTTGGCAGGTGGCCAAGGACCATCGCCGGAAGCGGCCGCGGCAGCAGCACCCTCGACGCCCTGCCGCACTCCCGAGTCCCCGTTCCCCGGCCTCCCACAACGGTGAATTCCCCCACTGCTTCTCCACCGGCTACCCTCTCGCGGAGTGTCGCAAGGACATCCGCTGCCGCCGATACATGTTTGTAATGCCCATGATGTGGCTATATCTCCCACGTGTCGAGACACGACTTAGAGGCATAACTGCATTGTGGTTTTGTCGCAAGAAGGGTAATCTTCACACAATCCCATGTACTGAATAAGAAAGGGATAAAGAGTTGGCTTACAATCGCCACGTGACACAAATAACAAGTTAAACATACATCATCCAGAGTACAATCAAGGTCCGACTACAGAACCAAAATAAAAGAGGACAACCCCAAATGCTAGATCCCCGATCGTCCCAACTGGGCACCACTACTGATCATCCGGAAAAGGCACATAATAATGACCAAGATCTTCATCGAGCTCCCACTTGATCTCGGTTGCATCACCTGCACTGGTATCATCGGCACCTGCAACTATTTTGGAAGTATCTGTGGGTCACGAGGACTCAGCAATCTCAAAATCCTCGCGATCAAGACTATTTAAGCTTATGGGTAGGATGTGGTAATGAGGTGGAGTTGCAGCAAGCGCTAAGCAAATATGGTGACTAACTTACGAATACAAGAGTAAGATGAGAAACTACGCAATGGTCGAGAAACTACAAGTGATCAAGAAGTGATCCTGAAACTACTTACGTTCAAACATAACCCAAACCTTGTTCACTTCCCGGACTCCGCCGAAAAGAGACCATCACGGCTACACACACGGTTGATTCATTTTAATTAAGTTAAATGTCAAGTTCTCTACAACTGGATATTAACAAATTCCCATCTGCCACATAACCGCGGGCACAACTCTCGAAAGTTTATAACCTGCAGGGTTGTCCCGGCTTAGCCCATCACAAGCTCTCATGATCAACGAAGGATATTCCTTCTCTTGGAACAACCTGATCAGACTCGGAATCCTGGTTACAAGACATTTCAACAATGGTAAAACAAGACCAGCAAGACCGCCCGAATGTGCCGACAAATCCCGATAGGAGCTGCACATATCTTGTTCTCAGGGCACACCGGATGAGACATCCTACGAGTAAAACCAGCCCTCAAGTTTCCCCGAGGTGGCCCCGCAGTCTACTCAGTTCGGACCAACACTTAGAGAAGCACTGGCCCAGGGGTAAATAAAGATGACCTCGGGAGCACGACTCCCAAGGGAAAAGTAATAGGTAGTGGTGGCAAATGATAAAACCAAGGTTGGGCCTTGCTGGAGGACTTTTATTCAAAGCGAACTGTCAAGGGGGTCCCATAATCCCAACCGCGTTAGGAACGCAAAATCAAGGAACATAACACCGGTATGACGGAAGCTATGGCGGCAAGAGTGGAACAAAACACCAGGCAAAAGGCCGAGCCTTCCACCCTTTACCAAGTATATAGATGCATTAAATTAAACAATAGATATTATGATATCCCAAACATATCCATATTCCAACATGGAACAACCTGCAAGGCACCTGCAACAAGCAACGCTATAAGAGGGGCTGAGCAAAAGCGGTAACATAGCCAAACAACGGTTTGCTAGGGAGGTGGGTTAGAGGCTTGACATGGCTATATGGGAGGCATGATAAACAATTGGTAGGTAGCGTGACATAACAATAGAGCGAACAGCTAGCAAGCAAAGATAGAAGTGATATCGAGGGTAATGGTCATCTTGCCTGAAGTCCCGCAAGGAAGAAGAACGAGTCCGTGAAGAAGACAAACGGACGTAGTCGAATGGATCCTCACAAACGCGACGTTACCGGAACTAACAAGAAGAAGCAACACCGAAAAGGAGAAAACAACATGGTAAACCAACAAGCATAAACATGGCATGATGCACAATCAAGTATGATGCATGTCGGGTTTAAAGAGGCATGGCATGGCAAAGTGCACAAACAACACTACAAGTTAAGCGGAGCTCAATATGCAACGAGTTGCATATTGACGAAACACCACATGACTTATTTAGTTCTCTCTCGGTTATGTACCCAACAATATTAAATGTTGTTAAACATGGCAAGAGGTGAAACATATATAAAGTAACTATTTAGGCAAGTTTAAATGAGGCCAGAAACAACAAACAACAATTCCAGAAAATCATCATATGCAAATTTTAGAGTTGGTACTGTCCTGCCCTAAACCATATTTTAGAGTTGTTAAACATGCAAAGTAATTCCGCCATGTTAAACTATGCATTTTTTCTACCCATTTACATATAAAGTTTATTTAAATCCGAGCTATGGTTAATTAGTTGTGAATTAAATCATTTTAACATGGCAATATGCAAATTAAATGCAAACAGCATTTTGAACATCTTTAACATGGATGAAAGTTGCATATTATGAAACTAGACAAAATTTTAAGCATTTTTCATGTATAAGTTATTTACATATGATGCACGGTTTGTGAGATATTAAATGCATGAACAATACGGGGTTTTCTATAAAACTATTAGTCTCAGGAAATTAGATAAATTCACAGCAAGGGAAAATAACGTGCACGGGCCAAAACTGAGGCAGACTGGGCTGCACAGTGCACTGGGCGCACGACTGGGGACATCTCACGATGGGCCAAGCCCAGCTGGTGCAGGCGCTGGGCCTTGGAGGGAAGTTGGGCCGGCCGTGGCTTGTGGCCCGCGAGGAAGAAGGGCACGTGACTAGGCACGGTCAACGTTTGATCAGAGCGGGCGTTGGCGTTCGTCCTCCTTGGCTCGAACAGGAACGGGACATGGCCGCGCTGGACTTGCGGCAACGGAAGAAGGGGAAGCGGGGGAGATCCGGGACTGCGGGGTCCGGCGGGGATGGAGGCCGGCGACGCGCATGAGGTGAATGAGGTCCGACGGCTTGACGGCAGGGTCGACGTGGTGCTCGATCTCGGCGGCCATGGGGGTCCCTGTTCATGGCGGCAGAGTGAGATGAGAGAGGAAAGAGGAGAAGGAGACAGGCAGGGAAGGAGGAGCAGGCCGGTAGTGTCCGGCCTGGGAGGTCCTCCGCCGGAGCTCGACGGCGACGAGGTCTGCGGTGGCGGGGTCGGCGAGGTGCGAGGGGAGCTGCGGGCGACGGAATCCCTGATCCAAATCGGGATCGAGCGGGAGGCTTCAGGTGCGGGCGGTGGCGCGGTTCCGGGCCCGGGCGGGCCTCGCGCGGGCTCCGCGGGCCGCGGTGGAAGCGGGAGCTGAGCAGGGGCGCGGGTGAGGTGGCGGGTACACGTGGAGGCACATGAATGGAGGGAAGCGGTTGCGCAGGCGGCGGCTGGCCCATGGCGACTCGCCAAGTGGCAGCACATGGCTTGCCGATGCTGAAAACGATGCTGGCGGCGGTTGAAGGCAGGTGGAGGCGCGAAAAATGAGGAGGAGGGGGTAGGGTTGCCCAAAATAGAGATGGGGGTGTCCATTTATAAGCAGGGTTAGGGTTTGAGGGATTAGGAGGGGTTTCTGGGCCCTCCGATGACGATCGGACGGCTCCGGACGCGAGGAGGGTTGGGTATATGGACTAGGTGGGATTAGTGGGCTGAGTGGAGTGGGTTGGGCTGACAGGAGGGAAAGGAATGCAGCCCGGCAACTGTTCCCGGAGACCGAAAACGTCTGGCAATAGACCGGCTATACTGCCACTATAGTTATTCGTTGGGGCGTCAAACGGACTCCAAATGCGATGAAATTTGACAGACGGTCTACGTATAACACAACAACACCGCACGCCAACTTCATCCCATTCCGAGAACATTTTCCAGCCACTTATAAAAATAGTATTTTGGAGGTGTCGCGGGCACGTGCGAGTGTGCCTGGGCTCAGAATGGACAACAGAGAGAACTGGGGAACCCGGACGGATTCAAGTTTTGAAAACATGATGATGCTATGCACATGATGACATGGCAAGATTCAACATGCAAGCGAATGACATGGCAACAACAGCGAATAACTGGAAGACACCTGGCGCATCGGACTCGGGGCATTACAACACTCCACCACTACAAGAGGATCTCGTCCCAAGATCTAAGGATGGCACCGGAGAGGAACGTAAGAGGAAGAGAAGAGGTAAAACTAAGTTGCTTCTTTGACAAACGAGTGAAACCAAAGACCCTTGCGAGGTTGAACAAATTGAAAGAAAGAATACAACAAAGATGAAAAAGTTGAGAACACTCTGTTAGAAAAGAGGAACAAGGAACATTACTAGAACCTTGTAGGTTGAAAGACATAAGAAAATGGTTGCAATTGAGAAGAAGTACATGCAAGCACTCTGGTTGAAACGAGATGTACAAGGAACAATAAAGATCAAATACGACAACACTCCGGTTGGAAATGGAAGGCATAGAATATGAAGTTGACAAGATGAGAGGATACTTGATGAAAACAACAACACACTGCCTCCGGAACTATTGAGAGAATGGCACAATGAGTAAGAAAGATTTCATACAGCACTCCGGTTGAGAAGGGGGGCAAAACTTGACAAAATGGGAAGAACTTGAAAAGAGGGCACGACACTCCGGGTGGAAATGGATAAGCACGAAAAGAACACGGTCCTCACAATCCGAGATGATGAGTGAAGAGAGCAACATCACAATGCCTCCGGAAGGAAGAATAGAAGATATATCATTGGAATCACATAATGGAGATGAAAATGCCAACTTCTGCCCCAAATGAGCTTGGAAAACACCATTCCAAGAAGGTTATAACGGAGTTGTTGGAAAAACCAACAACGAAACGGATAAGCTTGTAGTGGGCTTATGGAAACATCTCGACATTATGAGGTGACAAACGGACACTAACAGAAACCATTGATTTGATTGAGAGCACCAAAGAGATGAAAAACTTCTTCACCGAGATAGGAAGGAGAAGATTGGATCATTGGTAAGCACCACAATCGCAACCATCCTTAGGATAGGCTTTAGGAGAAATATAACCCAAGATAACTCCAATGAAGAGGTTAACGGGTTGCAAAGCATATCCTGAATGAAGAGAAAATGATGGGTTTAAAATATCTCATTCTTAACAACTTGCGAATCATGAAACACGAAAGAAATTGTCAAGAATGACATAACACCACCTCAAAAGATAAGAGAGAAAGAATTGCACTTTGGAATGCAAGATGAATAATGCTTGAACTCCTCAAAACAAGACATGTGTTGAACACCATGTTTAATTTTGAGTAAAGCTTGGCGGATCATAACTTCAAGAGAAATCTTGAAGAACAATTGCAGAATGAAAAGAATCCTTGACGAACCACCATGTAGAACCTCCATGAAGAACTCTGGTAATAAAAGGATGATAGAAAGAAAGAGAAGTTGAAAACACAAGGTGAAGCCTTCCAATGATTGGATGGAGCTTCGCGATGATATAACCAAGAAAAACTTGGAACTCCATAAAAAGAAAGATGAAATAATTGAAAGCGAGAATTTGACATGATGAACAACTCTGGAAAGAAGAAATTAGATCACTTGGATTATACAATAATAAGAATTATGTTATGCGTATCCTTCACCAATTTAAATTGATGACAAGCAATGGATTTGGCATACTACTTATTCTCATAGAAAGGATTAAGAGAGATATAGCGCAAACTTGAGAAGGTCTTGAATGAACCACCGGTATGACTTCGGAAAGAACGAATGAATTGATATGGTAACAAAGGAAAAGGAATCTTGAACGAACCACCATAAGAATTGAAACTGAACGTAGCAAGAAGGGACGAATCACCGGGAAGAATTAGAAAAAACAAAGATGCTTGAGTGAATTTGGATACCAGGGAATGAAGAGATGGCAAGCTGAATAGAGAATACTTGAACGATGCACCGGTGAGATTTGGAGACCGATAGCTAAAAACTTAGTACGAAGAGAATCTTCAGAAATGATGGCCTTCAAATGATATAGAAATGAAAACAACTCCTAAAATGCTTCGGATGGGTGAAAAGAATTATCACAATCGAAAGACAATTATGAGAGGATGGCATCAAGCTTGAACTTCGCATTTTTGGAAGAACGGGTAAGGATATAAGAGGAACTCTTCTTCGGTCTTCATAGTCCAAGAATGACGACGAGAAACACCACCATGAATTTTTGAGGCACTCCGGAATGAAAATTAGAAAGGTCGAACCAACAATGAAAATAATTTGAAAGATCTTGGAGAAAGACATTTGACTGATGATAACTCATTCTTACGTCAAACTTTGAAATGAATTTGAGAATAGCTCCGGAAAAATTAGAAGAGTCAGGTAAGATCCTGGAAAAACCTGTGGGTTAAGGCCCACTCAAAAGATACACCGTTGAACGACTTAAAGAGAGATTGCGCCGATTGAATTAAGTGACTTGAAGGAGATAACAACCTCGAGATATCTTGAATGGATTAGGAATGAAAACACGAATCTCCTGAGATATCTTTAGTACTCCAGATCAAATGAAAAGCGAGAGGTGCATGGTTGAGAGGTGCACCGGCATGAGAAAGCATTGGACAAATGAAAGAAATATGCGCAACACCGAAGCTTGAATTGAATCCACCGAAAAAGAAAAGAGAACGAAGAATGATAACTTGGAGCTCCGTTAGTATCTTCCAGGGAATCACCAGATAAGAACATTGACGGAAAAGAATGGAGAGACTTCCCATCAAATAAAAGGATACTTGAATAAGAAATCTGATTCCTTGAAGAAAAGGGTGGGAGGGCAGGGAAAACAAAGACAACTTGGGACGGATGAAACAAACACCATTGAGATAACTTAGAGTTGATCTTGCGGATGTTGAGAATGAACGGATCCACTTGAAGAGGAGCACTTTGGATGGAAAAGAATTGGCATGACCATTCGGCATGAATAAAAGGATACTCGATTAGCGACTTCAGTCTCCGTGAACAAAAGGGCGGGAGGGTGGGAAAGAAAATAAATGGGGATGGGGAAATGACACCGTTGAGAAGATGAGAGTTGATCTTACAACGATGAAGTGGATGGAATAACTTGAAGATGAAAACACCGGTTGAAAAAGGATTGACAAGACAATCTCGATGAACAAGAAGGATTAGCACTCCCATAGAAACATGAGAACACCGCTTAGAATGAGGTATGGAATCAACACTTGACATTGAAGCAACTCGAATTCCACAACTCAAAACAAAACAAAGGATTTGGCTTGCGAAATAAGCCTGAAACAAACATATGATAGACCCCATATCGTATCATGTGTCTGTTGGAAAGATATCCTACGTGATACTGAATTCCCACCTAAAAACTCCCTAAACTTTCTGGTTATGCAATTTGGTGTTGGGGATACAAGGAGGCACAATATATATCACACAACTAACAAGCCCTACGCTCCAACTGTATCCATCTGTCAACACATAACCAAGAAAACACCGAAAATCATGTACCTCAACCTTCGAAAAGCATCCGTTATACGAGTTATGGCAATACTCCCGAACTCCCACCCCAGTACTGGGTGGCGTCGAGGTTATCTCACCAACAACTGCATAAAAGAGATTTTCGATGTCGGTGAACTCAGGTATTCCAGAACTGCAACGATAAAATTGTGACAACAACACCTCGGAGCTCAACTCCCCGGGACACTGCCACAACCCCTAAATGTCAGGAGGCACCAAGAACAATGTTCTCGTCACATGAATATCAGAACGATTCCAAGATACCCGCGTGATCCTAAAAAAAATTCATGAAATTTGAGGAGAGGAAAGTCAAAACATCTACGACAGGAGGCCTCACCAGAGCGATGAAGGGACCGAGGAGTAAAAAAGAATCCTACTCTCCAGTATGTATAATCCTAAGACTCAAAACATTTTTGTTCTAGACTCAACAACGTCAGAGATTCGATCAAGCAGGGGGCTTCTAAGTCGGGGATGGCTCTGATTACCACTTGTAACGCCCACAATGCGGCTATATCTCCCACGTGTCGAGACACGACTTAGAGGCATAACCGCAGTGTGGTTTTGTCGCAAGAGGGGTAATCTTCACACAATCCCATGTACCGAATAAGCAAGGGATAAAGAGTTGGCTTACAATCGCCATGTCACACAAATAACAAGTGAAACATACATCATCCAGAGTACAATCAAGGTCCGACTACGGAACCAAAATAAAAGAAGACAACCCCAAATGCTAGATCCCCGATCGTCCCAACTAGGCACCACTACTGATCATCCGGAAAAGACACATAATAACGACCAAGATCTTCATCGAGCTCCCACTTGAGCTCGGTTGCTTCACCTGCACTGGTATCATCGGCACCTGCAACTGTTTTGGAAGTATCCAAGAGTCACAAGGACTCGGCAATCTCAAAATCCTCGTGATCAAGACTATTTAAGCTTATGGGTAGGATGTGGTAATGAGGTGGAGTTGCAGCAAGCACTAAGCAAATATGGTGACTAACTTATGAATACAAGAGTAAGATGAGAATGGTCGAGAAACTACAAGTGGTCAAGAAGTGATCTTGAAACTACTTACGTTCAAACATCACCCAAACCGTGTTCACTTCCCAGACTCCGCCGAAAAGAGACCATCACGGCTACACACGCGGTTGATTCATTTTAATTAAGTTAAATGTCAAGTTCTCTACAACTGGATATTAACAAATTCCCATCTGCCAAATAACCGCGGGCACGGCTATCAAAAGTTTATACCCTGCAGGGGTGTCCCAGCTTAGCCCATCACAAGCTCTCATGATTAACGAAGGATATTCCTTCTCCTAGAACAACCAGATCAGACTCGGAATCCTGGTTACAAGAAATTTTGACAATGGTAAAACAAGACCAGCAAGACCGCCCGAATGTGCTGACAAATCCCGATAGGAGCTGCACATATCTCATTCTCAGGGCACACCCGGTGAGATATCCTACGAGTAAAACCAGCCCTCAAGTTTCCCCGACGTGGCCCTGCAGTCTACTCAGTTCGGACCAACACTTAGAGAAGCACTGGCTCGGGGGGTAAATAAAGATGACCCTCGGGAGCGTGACTCCCAAGGGAAAAGTAATAGGTGGTGGTGGCAAATGTTAATACCAAGGTTGGGCCTTGCTGGAGGAGTTTCATTCAAAGCGAACTGTCAAGGGGGTCCCATAACCCCAACCGTGTTAGGAACACAAAATCAAGGAACATAACACCGGTATGATGGAAACTAGGGTGGCAAGAGTGGAACAAAACACTAGGCAAAAGGCCGAGTCTTCCACCCTTTACCAAGTATATAGATGCATTAAATTAAACAATAGATAATATGATATCCCAAACACATCCATGTTTCAACATGGAACAACCTACAAGGCACCTACAACTAGCAACGCTAAAAGAGGGGCTGAGCAAAAGCAGTAACATAGCCAAACAACGGTTTGCTAGGAAGGTGGGTTAGAGGCTTGACATGGCAATATGGGAGGTATGATAAACAAGTGGTAGGTAGCGCGACATAACGATAGAGCTAACAGCTAGCAAGCAAAGATAGAAGTGATATCGAGGGTAATGGTCATCTTGCCTGAAATCCCGCAAGGAAGAAGAATGAGTCCATGAAGAAGACAAACGGACATAGTCGAATGGATCCTCACAAACGCGACGTTACCGGAACTAACAAGAAGAAGCAACACCGAAAAGGAGAAAACAACATGGTAAACCAACAAGCATAAGCATGGCATGATGCACAATCAAGTATGATGCATGTCCAGTTTAAAGAGGCATGGCATGGCAAAGTGCACAAACAACACTACAAGTTAAGCGGAGCTCAATATGCAACGAGTTGCATATTGACGAAACACCACATGACTTATTTAGTTCTCTCTCGGTTATGTACCCAACAATATTAAATTTTGTTAAACATGGGAAGAGGTGAAACATACATAAACTAACTATTTAGTCAAGTTTAAATGAGGCTGGAAACAACAAACAATAATTTCGGAAAATCCTCATATGCAAATTTTAGAGTGGGTACTGTTCTGCCCTAAACCATATTTTAGAGTTGTTAAACATGCAAAGTAATGCCACCATGTTAAACTATGCATTTTTCTACCCCATTTACATATAAAGTTTATTTAAATCCAAGCTACGGTTAATTAGTTATGAATTAAATCATTTTAACATGGCAATATGCAAATTAAATGCAAACAACATTTTTAACATTTTTAACATGGATGAAAGTTTCATATCATGAAACTAAACAAAATTTTAAGCATTTTTCAAATATAAGTTATTTACATATGATGCACGGTTTGTGGGATATTAAATGCATGAACAACGGGGGGTTTTCTGTAAAACTGTTAGTCTCAGGAAATTAGATAAATTCGCAGCAAGGGAAAAAACATGCATGGGCCGAAACTGAGGCGGACTGGGCTGCACAGTGCACTATGCGCAGGACTGGGGACATCTCACCATGGGCCAAGCCCAGCTGGTCGAGGCGCTAGGCCTTGGAGGGAAGCTGGGCTGGCCGTGGCTTGTGGCCCGCGAGGAAGAAGGGCGCGTGGCTGGGATGGTCAATGCTCGATCCGAGCGGGCGTTAGCAATCGTCCTCTTTGGCTCGAACAGGAACAGGACATGGCCGCGCTGGACTTGCGGCGACGGAACAAGGGGAAGTAGGGGAGATTCGGGACTGCGGGGTCCGGCGGGGATGGACGTCGGCGACGCGCACGAGGTGAATGAGGTCCGGTGATACGTCACCAACGTATCTATAATTTTTGATTGTTCCATGCTATTATATTATCAACCTTGAATGTTTTATATGCTATTTTATATGACTTTTGGGACTAACCTATTAACCTAGAGCCGAGTGCCAGTTTGTGTTTTTTCCTTGTTTTAGGGTTTCGGAGAAAAGGAATATCAAACGGAATTCAAATGGAATGAAACCTTCAGAAAAGCTATTTTTGGAAAGAAAGCAATATGGGAGACTTGGAGTGCACGTCAGGGGATCAACGAGGAAGCCACGAGGCAGGGGGGCGCGCCCACCCCCCTGGGCGTGCCCTCCACCCTTGTGGGCCCCTCGTGGCTCCCCTAATGTATTTCTTCTGCCTATATATATCCATATACCATAAAACTATCGGAGAGCAGAATAGATCAGGAGTTCCGCCGCCAGAAGCCTCTGTAGCCACCGAAAACCAATCTAGACCCGTTCCGGCACCCTGACGGAGGGGGCAATCCCTCTCCGGTGGCCATATTCATCATCCCGGTGCTCTCCATGACAAGGAGGGAGTAGTTCTCCCTCGGGGCTGAGGGTATGTACCAGTAGCTATGTGTTTGATCGATCTCTCTCTCTCTCTCTCTCGTGTTCTTGAGGTGGTACGATCTTGATGTATCGCGAGCTTTGCTATTATAGTTGGATCTTATGATGTTTCTCCCCCTCTACTCTCTTGTAATGGATTGAGTTTCCCCTTTGAAGTTATCTTATCGGATTGAGTCTTTAAAGATTTGAGAACACTTGATGTATGTCTTGCCGTGCGTATCTGTGGTGACAATGGGATATCACGTGATTCACTTGATGTATGTTTTGGTGATCAACTTGCAGGTTCCGCCCATGAATGTATGCATAGGGGTTGGCACACGTTTTCGTCTTGACTATCCGGTAGAAACTTTGGGGCACTCTTTGAGGTTCTATGTGTTGGTTGAAAAGATGAATCTGAGATTGTGTGATGCATATCGTATAATCATACCCACGGATACTTGAGGTGACATTGGAGTATCTAGGTGACATTAGGGTTTTGGTTGATTTGTGTCTTAAGGTGTTATTCTAGTACGAACTCTAGGGCTATTTGTGACACTTATAGGAATAGCCCAACGGATTGATTGGAAAGAATAACTTTGAGGTGGTTTCATACCCTACCATAATCTCTTCGTTTGTTCTCCGCTATTAGTGTCTTTGGAGTGACTCTTTGTTGCATGTTGTGGGATAGTTATATGATACAATTATGTTATTGTTGTTGAGAGGACTTGCACTAGTGAAAGTATGAACCCTAGGCCTTGTTTCCTAGCATTGCAATACCGTTTACGCTCACTTTTATCATTAGTTACCTTGCTGTTTTTATATTTTCAGAATACAAAAACCTTTATCTACCATCCATATACCACTTGTATCACCATCTCTTCGCCGAACTAGTGCACCTATACAATTTACCATTGTATTGGGTGTGTTGGGGACACAAGAGACTCTTTGTTATTTGGTTGCAGGGTTGCTTGAGAGAGACCATCTTCATCCTACGCCTCCTACGGATTGATAAACCTTAGGTCATCCACTTGAGGGAAATTTTCTACTGTCCTACAAACCTCTGCACTTGGAGGCCCAACAACGTCTACAAGAAGAAGGTTGTGTAGTAGACATCAAGCTCTTTTCTGGCGCCGTTGCCGGGGAGGTTAGTGCTTGAAGTTATATCTTTAGATCTTGCAATCAAATCTTTTTGTTTCTTGTTTTAGCACTAGTTTAGTTAAAAAATAAAACTACAAAAAATATGGAATTAATTTTGCCACGCTTCATCTTTTTAATATCTTTCGTGAGTATGATGGAAAGGAAAATTGTGCCAAAGTGTTAGAAGAAGAATGCATTAAAATGTTTGGCACTAAATCTTTGAATGATGAGCATGATTGCAATGTTGTTAGTATGAACTCCTTGAATATCCATGGTACTAATGATGATTGCACTAGTTATGATGAAAATGTCACCTATAAACATGTCAATTTTTGTGGAGTGCATTGGGTTTGTAAGTACACACCAAATAGGGAAGATAGATATTGCAAGAGGCATAAGTACTTAGAAACTACATTGTTGCAAGAAAGGCTAGATGATTGTGCTGGAAATTTAAATTTTCTTGGCCGTACTTGTGGACTTTGCAATGAACAGGGTCATTTAGCTATCCGATGCAAATTGTTTCATGATCTAATCGTGTCCAAAAATTGTGATGACTTGATTTCCCTTGCACATTATAATGAACTCAGTTTGCTTATGGGTTACGAAGAAATGAAACGTATAACTAAGCATCTTCCAAAATTTGCCCATTATAAACTTCTTGCTTTTGGTCTAGAGGAAATTTATATGTATTGTGCGGTGAATTGCATTGAAAATCCTTATATTGCCAATTACATAAAGAAAAGAAAAGAAATAGAGGATGAAGAGAATACTGACGAAAGGGGAGAGACTTCCCAATACCCTTCTATTATTTCTTATGATGAATCAGGTAACGAGGAGGAGCCTTCTATTCAACCAATCTCATTAATAAGGAGCTCCAAAAATAGGATTGAACCCACACATGATGTGGTGAAGAAGAAGAAAAGAAAAAGGAAGAAAGGTAAAAAGATATCTCTCCAAATAATGCTGCTCCTATTACTATTGTGTCTCAATAAAATATAACTGTGGGAGATAATGATACTTCTTATGATCTTGAAAATCTTTTTGGAACTTTCTTGGAAGAATATGATAATTGCTATACTATTGGTGCTATCCATACTATTAATGATGAGAGTGATTACGCTTATGATATGAAAAGGCCCAAGCTTGGGGATGCTATGTTTGATGAAGATGATCTTTTTGGGAATATATTTGCTGCAATTAATGTTTGTACCAAGCTTGGGGAGGCAACGTTTAATGAAGATGATATTTTTAGTCTCCCAAGTTTTGATATGCAAATTTATAATGATGATAACATTCCTCCTACCTATGATGATTATTGTGATGATACTTATGCTATAAAAAGTAGTGATTATATTTATAAAACTTGTCATGATTATGATTAGCCCTTTCTGAACATTACTCTTTTAATGTGGAAACAATTTATAGTATTCGAGTTTCTTATGATACTTCCACTATTCCGAATGAGAAGAATCTTGCTTATGTGGAGAGTAGTAAATTTTCTATGCTTGTAGATCATGAAAAGAATGCTTTAGGTGCTGGTTATATTGTTGAATTCATTCATTATGCTACTGAAAATTATTATGAGGGAGGAACTTATGCTTGTAGGAATTGCAATAATATCAAGTTTCCTCTCTATGTGCTTAAAGTTTTGAAGCTATGCTTGTTTTACCTTCCTATGCAAGTTGATGCTTGTTCCCACAAGTTGTTTGCTCACAAAATCCCTATGCATAGGAAGTGGGTTAGACTTAAATGTGCTATTCATATTCTTCATGACACTCTCTTTATGTTTCAATTCTTATCTTTTATATGAGCATCATTGAAATCATCATGCCTAGCTAGGGGCGTTAAATGATAGCGCTTGTTGGGAGGCAACCCAATTTTATTTTTGTTACTTGCTTTTTGTTCCTGTTTAGTAATAAATAATTCATCTAGACTCTGTTTAGATGTGGTTTTATGCTTTTAATTACTGTTTGTGCCAAGTAGAACCTTTGGGAAGACTTGGAGAAAGTCTTTGCGATCATGCTGTAAAAAACAGAAACTTTAGCGCTCACGAGAATTGATGCCATTTTTTATTGGAGAGTGCTATTTAGTTAATTCATTTTTCAGATGATTAATAGACAAATTACTCAGTTCAACCAATTTATTTGAGAATTTTATGAGTTCCAGAAGTATACGTTTGATACATATTACTTCAGACTGTTCTGTTTTTGACAGATTCTATTTTCTATGTGTTGTTTGCTTATTTTGATGAATCTATGAGTAGTATCGGAGGGTATGGACCATAGAGAAGTTGGAATACAGTAGATATTACACCAATATGAATTTAGAATGAGTTCACAACAGTACCTAAGTGGTGATTTATTTTCTTATACTAACGGAGCTCACGAGATTTTCTATTTTAAGTTTTGTGTTGTGAAGTTTTCAAATTTTGGGTACAGATTCGATGGACTATGGAATAAGGAGTGGCAAGAGCCTAAGCTTGGGGATGCCCCGGAAGGCATCCCCTCTTTCGTCTTCGTTCATCGGTAACTTTACTTGGAGCTATATTTTTATTTACCACATGATATGTGTTTTGCTTGGAGCGTCATTTTATTTTATTTTGTTTTGCTTGCTGTTTGAATAAAATACCAAGATCTGAAATTATTAAATGTTAGAGAGTCTTCACATAGTTACATAATTATTCAACTACTCATTGATCTTCACTTATATCTTTCGGAGTAGTTTGTCGTTGCTCTAGTGCTTCACTTATATCTTTTTATAGCATGGTGGTGGTTTTATTTTATAGAAATTAATGAACTCTCATGCTTCTCTTATATCATTTTGAGAGTCCTAAACATCATGGTAATTTTCTTTGGTTATGAATTTAGTCCTAGTATGATGGGCATCCAAGAGGGGTATAATAAAAACTTTCATATAAAGTGCATTGAATACTATGAGAAGTTTGATACTTGATGATTGTTTTGAGATATGAGGATGGTAATATTAGAGTCATGCTAGTGAGTAGTTGTGAATTTGAGAAATACTTGTGTTAAAGTTTGTGATTCCGGTAGCATGCACGTATGGTGAACCGTTATGTGATGAAGTCGGAGCATGATTTATTTATTGATTGTCTTCCTTATGAGTGGCGGTCGGGGACGAGTGATGGTCTTTTCCTACCAATCTATCCCCCAGGGGCATGCACATAGTACTTTGTTTCGATAACTAATAGATTTTTGCAATAAGTATGTGAGTTCTTTATGACTAATGTTGAGTCCATGGATTATACGCATTCTCACCCTTCCACCATTGCTAGCCTCTCTAAGTACCGCGCAACTTTCGCCGGTACCATAAAACCACCATATACCTTCCTCAAAACAGCCACCATACCTACCTATTATGGCATTTCCATAGCCATTCCGAGATATATTGCCATGCAACTTTCCACCGTTCCGTTATTATGACACGCTTCATCATTGTCATATTGCTTTCCATGATCATGTAGTTGACATTGTATTTGTGGCAAAGCCACCGTTCATAATTCCTTCATACATGTCACTCATGAGTCATTGCACATCCCGGTACACCACCGGAAGCATTCATATACAGTCATATTTTGTTCTAAGTATCGAGTTGTAATTCTTGAGTTGTAAGTAAATAAAAGTGTGATGATCATCATTATTAGAGCATTGTCCCAGTGAGGAAAGGATGATGGAGACTCTGATTCCCCCACAAGTCGGGATGAGACTTCGGACAAAAATAAATAAATAAATAAAAGAGGCCAAAGAAGCCCAAATAAAAAGAAGAAGAGAAAAGACGCCATAAAAAAGGCCCAAATAAAAAATGAGAGAAAAAGAGAGAAGGGCAATGCTACTATCCTTTTACCACACTTGTGCTTCAAAGTAGCACCATGATCTTCATGATAGAGAGTCTCCTATGTTGTCACTTTCATATACTAGTGGGAATCTTTTATTATAGAACTTGGCATGTATATTCCAATGATGGGCTTCCTCAAAATTGCCCTAGGTCTTCGTGAGCAAGCGAGTTGGATGCACACCCACTTATTTCTTTTGTTGAGCTTTCATACATTTATAGCTCTAGTGCATCCGTTGCATGACAATCCCTACTCACTCACATTGATATCTATTGATGGGCATCTCCATAGCCCGTTGATACGCCTAGTTGGCGTGAGACTATCTTCTCCTTTTTGTCTTCTCCACAACCACCATTCTATTCCACCTATTTGTGCTATGTCCATGGCTCACGCTCATGTATTGCGTGAAGATTGAAAAAGTTTGAGAACATCAAAAGTATGAAACAATTGCTTGGCTTTTCATCGGGGTTGTGCATGATTTAAATACTTTGTGTGGTGAAGATGGAGCATAGCCAGACTATATGATTTTGTAGAGATAGCTTTCTTTGGCCATGTTATTTTGAGAAGACATGATTGCTTAGTTAGTATGATTGAAGTATTATTATTTTTATGTCAATATTAAACTTTTGTCTTGAATCTTATGGACCTGAATATTCTTGCCACAATAAAGAGAATTACATGGATAAATATGTTAGGTAGCATTCCACATCAAGAATTCTGTTTTTATCATTTACCTACTCAAGGACGAGCAGGAATTAAGCTTGGGGATGCTGATATGTCTCCAACGTATCTATAATTTTTGATTGTTCCATGCAATTATATTATCAACCTTGGATGTTTTATATGCTATTTTATATGACTTTTGGGACTAACCTATTAACCTAGAGCCGAGTGCCAGTTTGTGTTTTTTCCTTGTTTTAGGGTTTCGGAGAAAAGGAATATCAAACGGAATTCAAATGGAATGAAACCTTCGGAAAAGTTATTTTTGGAAAGAAAGCAATACGGGAGACTTGGAGTGCACGTCAGGGGATCAACGAGGAAGCCACGAGGCAGGGGGCGCGCCCACCCCCCCTGGGCACGCCCTCCACCCTCGTGGGCCCCTCGTGGCTCCCTGATGTATTTCTTTCGCCTATATATATCCATATACCCTAAAACTATCGGAGAGCAGAATAGATCGGGAGTTCCGCCGCCAGAAGCCTCCGTAGCCACCAAAAACCAATCTAGACCCGTTTCGGCACCCTGCCGGAGGGGGCAATCCCTCTCCGGTGGCCATCTTCATCATCCCGGTGCTCTCCATGATGAGGAGGGAGTAGTTCTCCCTCGAGGCTGAGGGTATTTACTTGTAGCTATGTGTTTGATCTCTCTCTCTCTCTCTCTCTCTCGTGTTCTTGTGGTGGTACGATCTTGATGTGTCGCGAGCTTTGCTATTATAGTTGGATCTTATGATGTTTCTCCCCCTCTACTCTCTTGTAATGGATTGAGTTTCCCCTTTGAAGTTATCTTATCGGATTGAGTCTTTAAATATTTGAGAACACTTGATGTATGTCTTGCCGTGCGTATCTGTGGTGACAATGGGATATCACGTGATTCACTTGATGTATGTTTTGGTGATCAACTTGTGGGTTCCGCCCATGAACCTATGCATAGGGGTTGGCACACATTTTCGTCTTGACTCTCCGGTAGAAACTTTGGGGCACTCTTTGAGGTTCTATGTGTTGGTTGAATAGATGAATCTGAGATTGTGTGATGCATATCGTATAATCATACCCACGGATACTTGAGGTGACATTGGAGTATCTAGGTGACATTAGGGTTTTGGTTGATTTGTGTCTTAAGGTGTTATTCTAGTACGAACTCTAGGGTTGTTTGTGACTCTTATAGGAATAGCCCAACTGATTAATTGGAAAGAATAACTTTGAGGTGGTTTCGTACCCTACCATAATCTCTTCGTTTGTTCTCTGCTATTATTGTCTTTGGAGTGACTCTTTGTTGCATGTTGAGGGATAGTTATATGATCCAATTATGTTATTATTGTTGAGAGGACTTGCACTAGTGAAAGTATGAACCCTAGGCCTTGTTTCCTAGCATTACAATACCATTTACGCTCACTTTTATCATTAGTTACCTTGCTGTTTTTATATTTTCAGATTACAAAAACCTTTATCTACCATCCATATACCACTTGTATCACCATCTCTTCACCGAACTAGTGCACCTATACAATTTACCATTGTATTGGGTGTGTTGTGGACACAAGAGACTCTTTGTTATTTGGTTGCAGGGTTGCTTGAGAGAGACCATCTTCATCCTACGCCTCCTACGGATTGATAAACCTTAGGTCATCCACTTGAGGGAAATTTGCTACTGTCCTACAAACCTCTGCACTTGGAGGCTCAACAATGTCTACAAGAAGAAGGTTGTGTAGTAGACATCATCCGGCGGCTTGACGGCAGGGTCGAGGTGGTGCTCGAGCTCGGCGGCCATGGGGGTCCCTGTTCCTGGCGGCAGAGAGAGATGAGAGAGGAAGGACAAGAAGGAGACGGGCAGGGAAGGAGGAGCAAGGCGGCGGGGTCCGGCCTGGGAGGTCCTCCGCCGGAGCTCGACGGCGACGAGGTCTCTTGTGGCGGGGTCGGCGAGGTGCGAGGGGAGTTGTGGCTGACGTAGTGCCCGATCCAGATCGGGATAGAGAGGGAGGCTTCAGACGAGGGCGGCGGCGCGGTTCCGGGCCCGGGCGGCCCACGGTGGAAGCGGGAGCTGAGCAGGGGCATGGGTGAGGTGGCGGGTACATGTGGAGGCACAGGAGTGGAGGGAAGCGGTTGCGCAGGCGGCGGCTGGCCCATGGCGACTCGCCAAGTGGTGGCGCATGGCTTGCCGGTGCTAAAAACAATGCTCGCGGCGGCTGAAGGTAGGTGGATGCGTGGAAAATGAGGAGGAGGGGGTAGGGTTGCCCAAAATAGAGATGGGGGTGTCCATTTATAGGCAGGGTTAGGGTTTGAGGGGTTAGGAGGGGTTTCCGGGCCCTCCGATCACGATCGGGCGGCTCCGGACGCGAGGAGGGTTGGGTATGTGGACTAGGCGGGGTTAGTGGGCTGAGTGGAGTGGGTTGGGCAGAGAGGAGGGAAAGGATTGCAGCCCGACAACTGTTCTCGGAGACCGAAAACGTCCGATGATAGACAGGCTATACTGCCGCTATAGTTATCCGTTGGGGCGTCAAACGGACTCCAAATGCGATAAAATTTGACAGGCGGTCTACCAATAACACAACAACACCGCACGCCAACTTTCATCTCATTCCGAGAACATTTTCCGGCCACTTCTTAAAATAATATTTCGGAGGTGCCGCGGGCGCATGCGAGTGTGCCTGGGCTCAGAACGGACAACGGAGAGAACTGGGGGAACCCAGATGGATGCAAGTTTTGAAAACATGATGATGCTATGCACATGATGACATGGCAAGATGCAACACGCAAATGAATGACATGGCAACAACAGCGAATAACTGGAAGACACCTGGCGCATCGGACTCGGGGCGTTACAAGGTTCTATGGGCACAAGGCGCGAGCTTGCACCGTGCCCTGTGCGTCTCTCCACGGTCCCGGTACGGCTAAGCGGTCGCGCACCCTGCCCCCCTCCTCGGCGTCCCACTCCCCATCGCCGACGTCATTCCTCGCGGCAGTCGTCGTCGTCCTCGGCGCGGTGTAGCCCCCCCCCCCCCCGTCCTCTTCTCCGCCCCCGAACGCTTCGGACTCCTCACGCCTTCGACCTCTTCCTCCGGCGCAGCATGGTCAGCCTCGTCGGGCACGCTTACGGTGATTTCTAGCCACCCCGCTCTCCGCCCCGCTGCTGCGGAATGCTTTCTTCCATGCTCCGCCAAGATTGACGCTGCCGAGGCTGCGCTCCAGCGCGCTCTGGTGGCCTCGGTTGCTGGCCACCGCACCGAGGTCTCCTGCATCGACGTCATGGGCCTGATCAGCGGGCGCTTCGAGATCCCTGCCGACGTGTTCTCGGTTCACCGGCATGGCCCGGCGGAGTTCCTACTGCGATTCCAGCGCATGGAGGACCATGCTTGTGTGGCCGCGGGCGTCGCTCATGGGCCGCGCTTCCGCCTCCTCATGCACCCTAGGAGCCGCCTCGTCGGCGCTCAGCCGGTCACTCTTTGCTTCAAGGTCGACCTCAAGCTCTCCGACATCCCCGACCATGGCTGGCACAAGTCCTCCGATGTCTCCCTGCTCACGCCCTTCTGTTTGGTCGACAAGATTGCCCCCGAGACTCGCAATGGCTCTGACATGTCCGTTTTCCGGCTGTCCGCTTAGACCCCCAACCTCGACATGATCCCTCGGAAGTCCGACCTCTACCTCACAGAGCAAGGCGTTGTTCTCCCCGAAGCCAACCCGACAGCGCGGAGCGGTTCCCCATGGAGGTCCTGCGATATCCGGTGACCATTCATGTGATGCATTCCACCGACTTCAGGCTACCTGCTCCTGCGCCGCCGCCGCCCCCCTCCAACAATGGCAACCCTTTCAATGTGCCTCCATCGCCGCCAAGCCCTGTCGCCTGGCCATGCCACTTTGATTCCGTGTCGTTCCAGAAATTGCAGTGACGCGCGCCCCGCCCCGAGCTCCGAGAACGGCAACAACGGTGCCGGTCGGCGTTCTTGTTGCCGGCGCCCTCCCCCTCCTTTTGATGGACGTGGGATTCTCGGCCCCCACCCTCTGCATGCTGACGCCTCGGCCCCGGCCCATGCAAAAAGCTGCCTCGGCTCCTCGCAAAGCCACCTTGACTGGGCCGTGCGCGTGAAGACCAGGTCTCCCACTTCGACCGGATCGGCTCCACCAAACCTCGCTCCTCTGCTGCTGATACATGGACCCCACCAGCACCCGGACAAGCCCACCCCCCTGCGAGCCCTACTCGAGAGGCTTCCAGGACCCCATTATGGGTACAAGACAAGAATGTCGACATCCCCGCCCCGCCAACCCTGACCAGCCCACCGACAGCGGATCAGGCAGATCCCGAGGCCGCCAGCCAGGTGATGGCTGCCCCATCCCGCGTGGAATCACCTCGCATGGTTGGCCAGGCGGATCCCGAGGCCCACAGCTGCGAGCCAACCCCGCCTTCGCCTCCGCAGCATGTGCCTGCTGATCCCGAGGCCACCATCCGCGTGCTGCCCCCCATTCTTCTGTTGCGGGCCCGCGCTCCCCCAGTCTGCTCTCCACCACGGCCACCCCCTTCTCGCCAAGTGGACAAACCGCCGCCACCCCTCCCATGCAGGAGCATGCAAGCGACGTTTCGGCTCCCTCTGATTGCATGCTGCTACAGGACTTTCTTCTTGAGATTCAGTGCCGCGACACACCGGCGTTGCCCACCCCAGGACCCAAGAGGAAACGAAAGGAGCTCCCTCCCAATTTCACTACCAGGAGAAGTCACCGGATTGCCAAGAACGATCGTGGGTTGGACTCCGAAGCAAAGTCAAAAAGGGTGTTTTTGCTCTGACTTGGCCTCATCCGTGAAGCGGGGTCAGCCTCCACTTCAGCTCTAGAGCGCTAAAGCAAGCTATTCGAGTAGCCTCTTGCCGAGGATGTGGTCCAGGCATTTGCGGATTACTATGGCTGGCACATTCCTACCGGCACCCTCTCCGACCGTGGAGGCTCCCCCCTCCCCCCCCCCCCCGGCGCCTCACGCCATCTCCGTGAACTAGTCTTCGTGTGTTCGCCCCAATGACCCCACCATTTCTTAATGGAGTGTATTCTTAAAACTATCTTCTGGAATGTCCGTGGGCTGAATTGTCGAGCCAAACGCACCGCGGTTCACTCTGTTATCGTCTCGGTCTCTCCAGACATTGTGTGATTCCAAGAAACTAAGATGGATTCGCTCTCATTGCCGCTTGTCATCGAGACCCTTGGCCCCTGCTTCGAGGACTTCTTCTTCCTCCCTGCGATTGGCACTCGCGGTGGCATTCTCCTCGCTTGGAACCGCAATGAGATCTCCATCTCTAGCCCTTATATTGGCTAACATCACATCATGGCCCTCGTTTCCTCCACCACCAGCACGCAATCATGGTGGATCTTTGGCATGCACGGTCCGCAGGAGGATGACGAGAAGATCCTTTTCCTGCAAGATCTTCAGGAAACTCGTGAGACTTGCGCTGGCCCCTGGCTCCTTGGGGGAGATTTCAACCTTGTCTCCTCCTCCAGGGACAAGAGCAATAGGCGCATCAATAGGCGCACCTCGAGCCGCTTTCGCCGCTTCTCGCTGACATGGAGCTGCGGGATGTGTACATGCATGGCCGCTGATATACTTGGTCGAACAAGCGTGACTCCCCCACCCTTGTGCGCAATGACCGGTTCCTCTGCACTACTAATTGGGACACCTCGCAACCGCACAGCATCCTCCGGTGCCTCGCCACGACTGTCTCCGACCATTGCCCACCGTTTTTGGACTGCTCCCCGCGGCAGGCTGGCCCAAAACAGTTCCACTTCGAACGTTTCTGGATCAGGCTCGATGGCTTCCAATACACATTGGCCAATGCTTGGGCCGGCGTCGATGACCCCGACACCTTCCGGCGCGTTTACCTCCGCCTTAAGCTCACTTCCAAATGCCTCCAGAGCTGGGGCGCTCGTACTACTGGACATGCCTCTTTGCAGCTCATGATCGCGAGAGAGCTCACTGCTCGGCTCGACGCGGCCCAGGATTACCGGCCCCTTTCCCAGTCCGAAGCCTGGCTCCGCAACAACCTCAAACGCACATACCTGGGGGTTGCTTTGTTGGGGAACGCAGTAATTTCAAAAAAAATCCTACGCACGTGCAAGATCATGGTGATGCATAGCAACAAGAGGGGAGAGTATCGTCTACGTACCCTCGTAGACTGTAAGCAGAAGCGTTATGACAACGCGGTTGATGTAGTCGTACGTCTTCACAATCGACCGATCTAGCACCGAAGGTGATGTCCCGTGAACTCACGATCCAGTAGAGCTTTGAGCGAGAGTTTTGTCAGCACGACGGCGTGATGACGGTGATGACGATGCTACCGGAACAGGGCTTCGCCTAAGCACCGTGACGATATGACCAAGGTGGATTATGGTGGAGGGGGCATCACACACGGCTAAAAGATCAATGATCAACTTGTGTGTCTATGGGGTGCCCCCCTCCCTCGTATATAAAGGAGTGGAGGAGGGGAGGGGCCGGCCCTCTCTATGGCGCGCCCTAGGGGAGCCCTACTCCCACCGAGAGTAGGATTCCCCCCTTCCATGTAGTAGGAGTAGGAGAGAATGAAGGGGAGGAGAGGAGAAAGGAAAGGGGGGCCGGCCCCCTCCCAATTCAGATTGGGCTAGGGGGGCACCTCCCACCTTTTCCTTCCCTCTCCTCTTTTTCACTAAGGCCCAATAAGGCCCATATACTCCCCGGGGGGTTCCGGTAATCTCCCGGTACTTCGGAAAATGCCCGAACTCATCCAGAACCATTCCGATGTCCAAACATAGGCTTCCAATATATCGATCTTTATGTCTCGACCATTTTGAGACTCCTCGTCATGTCCGTGCTCAAATCCGGGACTCCGAACTACCTTCGGTACATCAAAACACATAAATTCATAATACCGATCATCACCAAACGTTAAGCGTGCGGACCCTACGGGTTCGAGAACTATGTAGACATGACCAAGTCATGTCTCCGGTCAATAACTAATAGCGGAACCTAGATGCTCATATTGGTTCCTACATATTCTATGAAGATCTTTATCGGTCAAACGGCATAACGATATAGGTTTTTTTATAGAAAGACTGTAAGGGAACCCCCTATAGTATAATTGGTGCAACAAACCCAAATTGCAAGTACCAAGCCTTGAACCTAGGTGGGTGGGAAGGCATCAGCCCCTTCCCACCACTAGGCTATGCATACGTTGTTCCCTTTGTCATCGGTATGTTACTTGCCCGAGATTCGATCGTCGATATCTCAATACCTAATTCAATCTCGTTACCGGCAAGTCTCTTTACTCGTTCCGTAATGCTCCATCCCGTAACTAGCTCATTAGCTACATTGCTTGCAAGGCCTATAGTGATGTACATTACCAAGAGGGCCCAGAGATACCTCTCCGACAATCGGAGTGACAAATCCTAATCTTGATCCATGCCAACACAAAGAACACCATTGGAGACACCTGTAGAGCACCTTTATAATCACCCAGTTACGTTGTGACGTTTGGTAGCACACAAAGTGTTCCTCCGGTACTAGGGAGTTGCATGATCTCATAGTCATAGGAACATGTATAGTTATGGAGAAAGCAATAGCAACAAACTAAACGATCATCATGCTAAGCTAACGAATGGGTCAAGTCAATCACATCATTCTCTAATGATGTGATCCCTTTAATCAAATGACAACTCTTGTCTATGGTTAGGAAACATAACCATCATTGATTCAACGAGCTAGTCAAGTAGAGGCAAACTAGTGACACTCTATTTGTCTATGTATTCACACATGTACTAAGTTCCCGGTTAATACAATTGTAGCGTGAATAATAAATATTTATCATGATATAAGAAAATATAAATAACAACTTTATTATTGCCTCTAGGGCATATTTCCTTCAGTCTCCCACTTGCACTAGAGTCTATAATCTAGATTACATAGTAATGATTCTAACACCCATGGAGTCTTGGTGTTGATCATGTTTTGCTCGTGAGAGAGGCTTAGTCAACGGGTCTGCAACATTCAGATCTGTATGTATCTTGCTAATCTCTATGTCTTCCTCCTTGACTTGATCGCAGATGGAATTGATGTGTCTCTTGATGTGCTTGGTTCTCTTGTGAAATCTGGATTCCTTTGCCAAGGCAATTGCTCCAGTATTGTCACAAAAGATTTTCATTGGACCCGATGCACTAGGTATGACACCTAGATCGGATATGAACTCCTTCATCCAGACCCCTTCATTTGCTGCTTCCGAAGCAGCTATGTATTCCACTTCACATGTAGATCCCGCCACGATACTCTGCTTGGAACTGCACCAACTGACAGCTCCACCATTTAATAAAAACACGTATCCGGTTTGTGACTTAGAGTCATCCAGATCAGTGTCAAATCTTGCATTGACGTAACCATTTACAACGAGCTCTTTGTCACCTCCATATACGAGAAACATATCCTTAGTCCTTTTTAGGTATTTTAGGATGTTCTTGACCACTGTCCAGTGATCCACTCCTGGATTACTTCCGTACCTCCCTGCTAAACTTATAGCAAGGCACACACCATGTCTGGTACACAACATTGCATACATGATAGAGCCTATGGCTGAAGCATAGGGAACACCTTTCATTTTCTCTCTATCTTTTGCAGTGGTCGGGCATTGAGTCTGACTCAACTTCACACCTTGTAATACAGGCAAGAACCCTTTCTTTGTCGGATCCATTTTGAACTTCTTCAAAACTTTATCAAGGTATGTGCTTTGTGAAAGTCCAATTAAGTGTCTTGATCTATCTCTATAGATCTTGATGCCCAATATATAAGCAGCTTCACCGAGGTCTTTCATTGAAAAATTCTTATTCAAGTATCCTTTTATGCTATTCAGAAATTCAGTATCATTTCCGACCAACAATATGTCATCTACATATAATATCAGAAATGCTACGGAGCTCCCACTCACTTTCTTGTAAATACAGGCTTCTCCAAAAGTCTGTATAAAACCATATGCTTTGATTACACTATCAAAGCGTATATTCCAACTCTGAGAGGCTTGCACCAGTCCATAAATGGATCGCTAGAGCTTGCACACTTTGTTAGCACCTTTTGGATCGACAAAACCTTCTGGTTGCATCATATACAACTCTTCTTTAATATATCCATTAAGGAATGCAGTTTTGACATCCATTTGCCAAATTTCATAATCATAAAATGTGGCAATTGCTAACATGATTCGGACGGACTTAAGCATCGCTATGGGTGAGAAGGTATCATCATAGTCAACTCCTTGAACTTGTCGAAAACCTTTTGCAACAAGTCGAGCTTTGTAGCAGTGATATTACCGTCAGCGTTAGTCTTCTTCTTGAAGATCCATTCATTCTTTATGGCCTGCCGGTTATCGGGCAAGTCAACCAAAGTCCATACTTTGTTCTCATACATGGATCCCGTCTCAGATTTCATGGCTTCAAGCCATTTTGCGGAATCTGGGCTCATCATTGCTTCCTCATAGTTCATAGGTCGTCACGGTCAAGTAACATGACTTGCAGAACAGGACTACCGTACCACTCTGGTGCGGATCTTACTCTGATTGACCTACGAGGTTCGGTAGTAACTTGATCAGAAGTTTCATGATCATCATCATTAGCTTCCTCACTTACTAGTGTAGGAAACACTAGAACTGATTTCAGTGCTGAACTACTTTCCAATAAGAGAGAAGGTACAATTACCTCGTCAAGTTCTATTTTCCTCCCACTCACTTCTTTCGAGAGAAACTCTTTCTCTAGAAAGGATCCATTCTTAGCAACGAATATCTTGCCTTTGGATCTGTGATAGAAGGTGTACCCAACAGTCTCCTTTGGGTATCCTATGAAGACACATTTCTCCGATTTGGGTTCGAGCTTATCAGGTTGAAGCTTTTTCACATAAGCATCGCAGCCCCAAACTTTAAGAAATGACAACTTGGGTTTCTTGCCAAACCACAGTTCATAAGGTGTCGTCTCGATGGATTTAGATGGTGCCCTATTTAATGTGAATGCAGCTGTCTCTAAAGCGTAACCCCAAAATGATAGCGGTAAATCAGTGAGAGACATCATAGATCGCACCATATCTAGTAAAGTGCAATTACGATGTTCGTACACACCATTACGATGTGGTGTTCCAGGTGGCGTGAGTTGCGAAACTATTCCACATTGTTTCAAATGAAGTCCAAACTCATAACTCAAATATTCGGCTCCACGATCAGATCGTAGAAACTTATTTTCTTGTTACGATGATTTTCCACCTCACTCTGAAATTCTTTGAACTTTTCAAATGTTTCAGACTTATGATTCATCAAGTAGATATACCCATATCTACTCAAATCATTTGTGAAGGTGAGAAAATAACGATATCCACCGCGAGCTTCAATGTTCATTGGACCACATACATCAGTATGTATGATTTCCAACAACTCTGTTGCTCGCTCCATTGTTCTGGAGAACGGAGTTTTAGTCATCTTGCCCATGAGGCATGGTTCGCAAGTACCAAGTGATTCATAATCAAGTGATTCCAGAAGTCCATTAGAATGGAGATTCTTCATGCGCTTTACATCAATATGACCTAAACGGCAGTGCCACAAATAAGTTGCACAATCATTATCAACTCTGCATCTTTTGGCCTCAATACTATGAACATGTGTATCACTACTATTAAGATTTAGTAAAAATAGACCACTCATCAAGGGGGCATGACCATAAAATATATTACTCGTATAAATAGAACAACCATTATTCTCTGATTTAAATGAATGACCGTCTCGCATCAAACAAGATCCAGATATAATGTTCATGCTCAACGCTGGCACCAAATAACAATTATTTAGGTCTAAAACTAATCCCGGAGGTAGATGTAGAGGTAGCGTGCTGACGGCGATCACATCGACTTTGGAACCATTTCCCACGCGCATCGTCACCTCGTCCTTAGCCAATCTTCGCTTAATCCATAGCCCCTGTTTCGAGTTGCAAATGATAGCAACTGAACCAATATCAAATACCCAGGCACCACTGCAAGCATTAGTAAGGTACACATCAATAACATGTATTCAAATATACCTTTCACTTTGCCATCCTTCTTCTCCGCCAAATACTTGGGGCAGTTCCGCTTCCAGTGACCAGTTCCTTTGCAGTAGAAGCACTCAGTCTCCGGCTTAGGTCCAGCCTTGGGTTTCTTCACTTGAGCAGCAACTAGCTTGCTGTTCTTCTTAAAGTTCCCCTTCTTCCCTTTACCCTTTTTCTTGAAACTGGTGGTCTTGTTGACCATCAACACTTGATGCTCCTTCTTGATTTCTACCTCCGCAGCCTTTAGCATTGCGAAGAGCTCAGGAATCGTCTTATCCATCCCTTGCATATTATAGTTCATCACGAAGATCTTGTAGCTTGGTGGCAATGATTGAAGAACTCTCTCAATGACACTATCATCAGGAAGATTAACTCCCATTTGAGTCAAGTGTTTGTGGTACCCAGACATTCTGAGTATATGTTCACTGACAGAACTATTCTCCTCCATCTTGCAGCTGTAGAACTTATTGGAGACTTCATATCTCTTAATCCGGGCATTTGCTTGAAATATTAACTTCAACTCCTGGAACATCTCATATGCTCCATGATGTTCAAAACATCGTTGAAGTTCCGGTTCTAAGCCGTAAAGCATGGCTCACTGAACTATCAAGTAGTCATCAGCTTTGCTCTGCCAGGTGTTCATAGCAGCTAGCGTTGCTCCTGCAGCGGGTTTGTCACCTAGCGGTGCTTCCAGGACGTAATTCTTCTGTGTGGCAATGAGGATAATCCTCAAGTTATGGACCCAGTCCATGTAGTTGCTACCATCATCTTTCAACTTAGCTTTCTCTAGGAACACATTAAAATTCAACGGAACAACAACACGGGCCATCTATCTACAACAACATAGACATGCAAAATACTATCAGGTACTAAGTTCATGATAAATTAAAATTCAACTAATCAAATTACTTACGAACTCTCACTTAGATAGACATCTCTCTAATCATCTAAGTGATCGCGTGATCCATATCAACTAAACCATGTCCTATCATCACGTGAGATGGAGTAGTTTTCAATGGTGAACATCACTATGTTGATCATATCTACTATATGATTCACGCTCGACCTTTCGGTCTCCAGTGTTCCGAGGCAATATCTAGATATGCTAGGCTCATCAAGTTTAACCCGAGTATTCTGCGTGTGCAAAAGTGGTTTGCACCCGTTGTATGTGAACGTAGAGCTTATCACACCAGATCATCACGTGGTGTCTCGGCACGACGAACTGTAGTAACGGTGCATACTCAGGGAGAACACTTATACCTTGAAATTTAGTGAGAGATCATCTTATAATGCTACCACCGAACTAAGCAAAATAAGATGCATAAAGGATAAACATCACATGCAATCAATATAAGTGATATGTTATGGCCATCATCATCTTGTGCCTTTGATCTCCATCTCCAAAGCACCGTCATGATCACCATCGTCACCGGCTTGACACCTTGATCTCCATCGAAGTATCGTTCTCATCTCGCCAACTATTGCTTCTATGACTATCGCTACCGCTTAGTGATAAAGTAAAGCAATTACATGGCGATTGCATTTCATACAATAAAGCGACAACCATATGGCTCCTGCCAGTTGTCGATAACTATGTTACAAAACATGATCATCTCATACAATAAAATTTAGCATCATGTCTTGACCATATCACATCACAACATGTCCTGCAAAAACAAGTTAGACATCCTCTACTTTGTTGTTGCAAGTTTTATGTGGCTGCTACGGGCTGAGCAAGAGTCGTTCTTATCTACGCAACAAAAACCACAGCGCGGTATGGTAATTGCTTTTTGATCTTCAGAAAGAACCATGTTCATTGAATCTGATTCAACTAAAGCTGGAGAAACAGACACCCACTAGCCACCTGTGTGCGAAGCACGTCGGTAGAACCAGTCTCGCGTAAGCGTACGCGTAATGTCGGTCTGGGCCGCTTCATCCAACAATGTCGCTGAATCAAGAATCAACTAGTGACGAGAAGCGATATGTATATACCCACGCCCACAACTCCTTTGTGTTCTACTCGTGCATATAACATCTACGCATAAACCTAGCTCAGATGCCACTATTGGGGAACGCAGTAATTTCAAAAAAAATCCTACGCACACGCAAGATCATGGTGATGCATAGCAACGAGAGGGGAGAGTATTGTCTATGTACCCTCGTAGACCATAAGAGGAAGAGTTATGACAACGCGGTTGATGTAGTCGTACGTCTTCACGATCGACCGATTTAGCACCGAAGGTACGGCACCTCCACGATCTGCACACGTTCGGCTCGGTGACGTCCTACTGACTCACGACCTAGTAGAGCTTCGAGGGAGAGTTTCGTCAACACGACGGCGTGATGGCGGTGATGATGATGCTACCAGAACAGGGCTTCGCCTAAGCACCGCTACAATATGGCTGAGGTCGATTATGGTAGAGAGGAGAAAGGAAAGGGGGGCGGGCCCCTCCCAATTCGGATTGGGCTAGGGGGCGCGCCTCCCACCTTTTCCTTCCCTCTCCTCTTTTCCACTAAGGCCCAATAAGGCCCATATACACCCCGAGGGGTTCCGGTAACCTCTTAGTACTCCGGAAAATGCCCGAACTCATCCGAAACCATTCCGATGTCCAAACATAGGCTTCCAATATATCGATCTTTATGTCTCGACCATTTCGAGACTCCTCATCATGTCTGTGATCAAATCCGGGACTCCGAACTACCTTCGGTACATCAAAACACATAAACTCGTAATATCAATCATCACCAAATGTTAAGCATGCAGACCCTATGGGTTCGAGAACTATGTAGACATGACCAAGACATGTCTCCGGTCAATAACCAATAGCGGAACCTGGATGCTCATATTGATTCCTACATATTCTACGAAGATCTTTATCGGTCAAACCGCATAACGATATACGTTGTTCCCTTTGTCATCGGTATGTTACTTGCCCGGGATTCGATCGTCGGTATCTCAATACCTAGTTCAATCTCATTACCGCAAGTCTCTTTACTCATTCCGTAATGCTCCATACTGTAACTAACTCATTAGCTACATTGCTTGCAAAGCTTATAGTGATGTACATTACCGAGAGCGCCTAGAGATACCTCTCCAACAATCGGAGTGACAAATCCTGATCTTGATCCATGCCAACTCAACAAACACCATCGGGGACACCTGTAGAGCACCTTTATAATCACCCAATTACGTTGTGACGTTTGGTAGCACACAAAGTGTTCCTTCGGTACTCAGGAGTTGCATGATCTCATAGTCATAGGAACATGTATAGTTATGGAGAAAGCAATAGCAACAAACTAAACGATCATCGTGCTAAGCTAACGAATGGGTCAAGTCAATCACATCATTCTCTAATGATGTGATCCCATTAATCAAATGACAACTCATGTATATGGTTAGGAAACATAACCATCGTTGATTCAACGAGCTAGTCAAGTAGAGGCAAACTAGTGACACTCTATTTGTCTATGTATTCACACATGTACTAAGTTTCCGGTTAATACAATTCTAGCATGAATAATAAACATTTATCATGATATAAGGAAATATAAATAACAACTTTATTATTGCCTCTAGGGCATATTTCCTTCATGCTTCCCATGAGAGGTCCATCGCTCGCGAGCGCGTTCGCTTCTGCTGGCTCAAGGAGGGTGAAACCAACACAGCTTTCCTCAAGATTCACGCTGCTCACCAACGCCAAAAGAACATCATCCACTCCCTTCGGCTCAACGACTCTACGGTTCATGATGAGCAGGGCATGGCTAAGGGCCCGTTCGGGAATTCGCCAGCTCCTAGAATCTGCAGAGTGGCGGTTTGCTCGCTCCCAGATTTTATACTACATCTCTGTTCGCTCCCGGAGCGAAGTGTGGAGCGGAGTATTCCCGAATAGGGCCTAAGGATGCTTTCTATCACTTCTCCTCGCTCTTAGGATCCTACTTGCCACGGGAGTTCGCCCTCGACCTTGACCAGATTGACGATCGGTCCTCGAGCATCCATTTTCTAAGGAGATTCTTCGCGATGCTCGTGCGCTTCCCCGTGGAAAGGCTCGGGGGCTTGATGGCTTCACCTCGGAGTTCCTCGTGGCTTGCTGGGACACAATCAAGGCCGACATATGCGTTGTGTTCGACAAATTCTACTCCATGAACGGACGTAGCATGCAGCGCCTCAACGAATCCCTCATCACCCTCTTGCCCAAGAGGCAAGATGCCTCCGCCCTCTCGGACTACCGGCCTATCAGCTTGATCCACCTCGTGGCAAAACTCATCGGCAAGGTCCTCTCCCTCCGCCTCGCTCCACAGCTGGGACAGCTTGTGTCTACCAATAGAGCGCGTTCATCGCAGGCCGTTGTGTGCACGACAACTTCATGTTGGTCCAGCAGACTGCCCGCCAGCTCCACAACCTGCGGTCACCACGCGTCCTCCTCAAGCTTGACATCGCGCATGCATTTGACACAGTCTTGTGGCCCTTCCTCATCGATGTCCTCCGGCACCTTGGTTTCAGACGACGCTGGATCGAGTGGATCACTATCCTCCTCTCCACTTCTAGCACGCGGGTCCTCGTCAACGGGTCCCCTGGCCCCCCGATCGCACTTGCCTGCAGCTTGCAACAGGAAGACTCGATTTCCCCCATGCTCTTCACGATGGCCATCGACGCTCTCAACTCTCTTTGTTTTATGCCCATCAGCGCGGTCTGCTCCAGCGCCTCACGGCCCGCCATGCCGCATCGAGCATATCCCTCTACGTCGACAACATGGTCATCTTCTGTCACCCGTCGAGCCACGACCTGCAAGTCATCCGCGAGTTGCTGCGCGTTTTTGGCGTGGCATTCGGACTCCACACCAACTTTGCCAAATTCTCGGCTATGCCCATTCGTTGCAATGACACGGAGCTCGCGTGCATCAACGTCGAGCTCGCCTGTGCAGTTCTTGACTTCCCTATCACCTACCTCAGCATTCCCTTGTCGGTTCAAAAACCCTCGGCTTCCTCCTTGTTGCCGATTGTCGAGAGGCTTGCGAGGAAGCTTTCCACATGGCGCACAACTATTCTTTCCCATGGCAAGCGCCTCGCCCTGGTCCGGCATGTTCTCTGTGCGATCCCGTCTCACATCATGGTCGCCATCGCCATCTGCCTGCCGGTGCTCAAGAAAATCAGCTGCACCATTCGAGAGTTCCTTTGGTATGGCAGGAAGGAAACCCAAAGCGGCCACGGTCCCGTGAACTAGCAACGCGTTTGCCGCCCTCTCGAGCTTGGTGGACTCGGCATTCCAGACCTTCACCGCCAGGGCATCGCCCTTCGGGTACGATGGCTCTGGTTGCAGCGCACAGATCCCTCCAGACCCTGGGCGCATCTTCACCTCCCGAGTGACCGTGACGCCTCTTCCATCTTCCGAGATTCCACTTCTTGGGCCGTTGGTGATGGTCGGACTTGCCTTTTCTGTATCGATCACTGGCTCAATGGTCACACCATCTCGGACCTGGTGCCATCTCTGCTTCCCCTCGTGCCACGATGTCTGATGAAACGCATGGTGGCCGACGCCCTTCAGGACCGCCACTGGATCGCCGACCTCCGCGGTGTGTTGAACCCCACTTCCCTGACCGAGTACGTCCATCTCTAGAGATTGCTTCGGACAGCTACTCTCTCCAACTCCCCAGACCGCCTGCTATGGTGATGGACTACGAACGCCAAGTACTCGACCAAATCTTGCTACCGGACCCTCTTCGCCGGCTCTACTACCGCGCCATTATGGCGCCTCACTTGGAGATGCTAGGCCCCCCCTCCACGTCAAGATGTTCACTTGGCTCGCCGACCTCGATCGCTGCTGGACCTCCGCTAGACTCGCTCGCCATCGCCTGCTGCAGAATGACCATTGCGCCCTTTGTGACCAGGCGGACGAGACCATGCAGCACATCCTCATCGGCTGCCCTTTTTATCGGCAAATTTGGCATGGCGTGCTTGCCTGGGTTCGTTCTACTACTCCTCCCCCCACTGGAGACGAAGACTTCCTTCCCTGGTACTCGGCTACCATCAATGGATCACCCACCAGCCACCGCAAAGGCCTCGCCACATTGGCTGCGCTCACGGTGTGGTCTATTTGGCAGCACCGCAAGAGCTGCGTGTTTCATAGAGAAAACCCCTCCTCCTCACGGATCTTCTCTTCGATCCAGGATGAGGCCCGCACCTGGGCTCAAGCAGGTGTGTGTGGACTTAGCATTCTGCTAGCATAGGGTCACTCTTGTAATGGGCTGAGCACCCCGTCACCAATGCTCTGCAGCTTCATGCCTTGCCTTTAGCGTACACGGCATTGAGCTCGCGCCCCACCCCCCCTCCCCCCACCCCAATTCTGATGTATGCCTTCTACCTATCAATGAAATAATACGCACTCTTGCGTATTCACGAAAAAATAAAAGTGATTCACCGGGTCACATGGAAAAAGATGCAATTTCATTGTTTCAAACGATAAATCTTCTATTAGGTCCTGATGAAGTACATATTACAAGCGTCGGAGAACAAGTCATAGAGAGCTTAGGGTGAAAACAGAGTTTCCTTTTCTTGAAGAAAGGGATCTATCCCCGATTCTTCACAACAAAGTTAACGGCCACAGAGGTTATGAACGCAAAATTAAATTGTACTCCCCCTGTCTCAAAATTGGTTAGTGTCAAAAAACGTCTTACATTCTGGGACAGAGGGGGTACTACATAAATCATCTGTATCACTGGTTCATGTTGGGCAATAAGCCACGACGAGCGTGGACGCGGTGCGCGTGTGTGTGCGCGCGCTCGATCGCGTCGGGCTCGGCCTATGGCAGGCGCGGGTGCATGCATGCGTGCCCGTGTGTGTTGGTATGTGCGTGTGCGTGTCAGCGCATGTGTGCGCGTGGCCCGTTGTTCGAAATATGCCCTAGAGGCAATAATAAAAGGATTATTATTATATTTCCTTGTTCATGATAATTGTCTTTTATTCATGCTATAATTGTGTTATCCGGAAATCGTAATACATGTGTGAATACATAGACACCAACATGTCCCTAGTAAGCCTCTAGTTGACTAGCTCGTTGATCAATAGATGGTCATGGTTTCCTGACTATGGACATTGGAAGTCATTGATAACGAGATCACATCATTAGGAGGAGGATGTGATGGACAAAACCCAATCCTAAACTTAGCACAAGATCGTATAGTTCGTTTGCTAGAGTTTTTCCAATGTCAAGTATCTTTTCCTTAGACCATGAGATTGTGTAACTCCCGGATGCCGTAGGAGTGCTTTGGGTGTACCAAACGTCACAACGTAACTGGGTGACTATAAAGGTATACTACAGGTATCTCCGAAAGTGTCTGTTGGGTTGACACGGATCAAGACTGGGATTTGTCACTCCGTATAATGGAGAGGTATCTCTGGGCCCACTCGGTAATGCATCATCATAATGAGATCAAAGTGACCAAGTGTCTGGTCACGGGATCATGCATTACGGTATGAGTAAAGTGACTTGCCGGTAACGAGATTGAACAAGGTATTGGGATACCGACGATCGAATCTCAGGCAAGTAACGTACCGATTGACAAAGGGAATTGTATACGGGGTTGCTTGAATCCTCAACATCGTGGTTCATCCGATGAGATCATTGAGGAGCATGTGGGAGCCAACATGGGTATCCAGATCCCTCTGTTGGTTATTGACCGGAGAGCCATCTCGGTCATGTCTACATGTCTCCCGAACCCGTAGGGTCTACACACTTAAGGTTCGGTGACGCTAGGGTTGTAGAGATATAATATGCAGTAACCCAAAAGTTGTTCGGAGTCCCGGATGAGATCCTGGACATCACGAGGAGTTCCGGAATAGTCCGGAGGTGAAGAATTATATATAGGAAGTGCAGTTTCGGCCATCGGGAGAGTTTCGGGGGTCACCGGTATTGTACCGGGACCACCGGAAGGGTCTCGGGGGTCCACCGGGTGGGGCCACCCATCTCGGAGGGCCCCATGGGCCAAAGTGGGGGGGGGGGGAACCAGCCCATAGTGGGCTGGTGCGCCCCCCTTGGCCCACCCCATGCGCCTAGGGTTGGGAACCCTAGGGTGGGGGGCGCCCCACCTGGCTTGGGGGGCACTCCACCCCTTGGCCGCCGCCCCCCTAGGAGATCCCATCTCCTAGGGCGGGCGCACCCCCTAGGGGGGCCTATATAAAGGGGGGAGGGAGGGGCAGCCGCACCCTTGAGTCTTGGCGCCTCCCTCTCCCCTGCTACACCTCTCCCTCTCGTAGTAGAATGGCGAAGCCCTGCTGCGGTGACCCCTGCATCCACCACCACGCCATCGTGCTGCTGGATCTTCATCAACCTCTCCTCCCCCCTTGCTGGATCAAGAAGGAGGAGACGTCACGCTGACCGT